>NC_053024.1:84873497-85027427 GCF_003073215.2 Triticum urartu
CCGGACCCCTCCGGTGGTCCCGGTACACTACCGGTGATGCCCGGAACACTTCCGGTGGCCAAAACCATACTTCCTATATATCAATCTTTACCTCCGGACCTCCTCGTGACGTCCGGGATCTCATCCGAGACTCCGAACAACATTCGGTAACCGCGTACATACTTTCCCTATAACCCTAGCGTCATCGAACCTTAAGTGTGTAGACCCTACGGGTTCGGGAGTCATGCAGACATGGCCGAGACAACTCTCCGGTCAATAACCAACAGTGGGATCTGGATACCCATGTTGGTTCCCACATGCTCCACGATGATCTCATCGGATGAACCACGATGTCAAGGATTCAATCAATCCCGTATACAATTCCCTTTGTCTATCGGTATGATACTTGCCCGAGATTCGATCGTCGGTATCCCGATACCTTGTTCAATCTCGTTACCGGCAAGTATCTTTACTCGTTCCATAACACATCATCCCGTGATCAACTCCTTGGTCACATTGTGCACGTTATGATGATGTCCTACCGAGTGGCCCCAGAGATACCTCTCCGTTTACACGGAGTGACAAATCCCAGTCTCGATTCGTGCCAACCCAACAGACACTTTAGGAGATACCCGTAGTGCACCTTTATAGCCACCTAGTTACATTGTGACATTTGGCACACCCAAAGCACTCCTACGGTATCCGGGAGTTGCACAATCTCATGGTCTAAGGAAATGATACTTGACATTAGAAAAGCTTTAGCATACGAACTACACGATCTTGTGCTAGGCTTAGGATTGGGTCTTGTCCATCACATCATTCTCCTAATGATGTGATCCCGTTATCAATGACATCCAATGTCCATGGTTAGGAAACCGTAACCATCTATTGATCAACGAGCTAGTCAACTAGAGGCTTACTAGGGACATGGTGTTGTCTATGTATCCACACATGTATGTGAGTTTCCTATCAATACAATTCTAGCATGGATAATAAATGATTATCATGAACAATGAAATATAATATAATAATAACTAATTTATTATTGCCTCTAGGGCATATTTCCAATAGTCTCCCACTTGCACTAGAGTCAATAATCTAGTTCACATCGCCATGTGATTAACACTCACAGGTCACATCGCCATGTGACCAACATCCAAAGAGTTTACTAGATTCAATAATCTAGTTCACATCACTATGTGATTAACACTCAATGAGTTCTGGGTTTGATCATGTTATGCTTGTGAGAGAGGTCGTAGTCAACGGGTCTGCCATATTCAGATCCCTATGTATTTCGCAAAACTTTATGTCATATCGTAGATGATGCTACCACGTTCCACTTGGAGCTATTCCAAATTGTTGCTCCATTATACGTATCTGGTATCTCTACTCAGAGCTATCCGGATAGGTGTCAAGCTTTCATCGACGTAACTCTTTACGTCGAACTCTTTATCACCTCCATAACCGAGAAACATTTCCTTATTCCTCTAAGGACAATTTTGACCGCTATCTGGTGATCCATTCCTAGATCTCCTTTGTACCCTCTTGCCAGACATGTGGCAAGGCACACATCTGGTGCGGTACTCAGCACAGCATACTGTATAGAGCCTATGACAAAAACATAGGGGACGACCTTCGTCCTTCCTCTTTCTTCTGCTGTGGTCAATCTTCGAGTCTTACTCAACTTCACACCTTACAACTCAGGTAAGAACCCCTTCTTTGACTGATCTATTTTGAACTCCTTCAAAAACATGTCAAGCTGTGCGTTCTTTGAAAGTATCATCAGGCGTTTTGATCTATTTCTATAGATCTTGATGCCCAATATGTAAGCAGCTTTATCTAGGTCTTCCTTTGAAAATCACTCTTCAAACAACCGTTTATGCTTTCCATAAATTCTACATTATTTCGAATCAATAATATGTCATCCACATATACTTATCAGAAATGTCATAGTGCTCCCACACACTTTCTTGTAAATACAAGTTTCTAGCAAACATTGTATAAACCTAAAAGCTTTAATCACTCCATCAAAGCATATATTCCGACTCCGAGATGCTTGCTCTAGTCCATAGAAGGATTGCTGGAGCCAGCATACCTTTTAGCATCCTTTGGATCGACAAAACCTTTTATTGTATCACATACAACTTTTTCTTATGAAAACTGGTAAGAAAACTTGTTTTGACATCCATCTGTCAGATTTCATAATCGAAAAATATAGCTAATGCTAACATGATTCCGACGGACTTAAGCATGCTACGGGTGAGAAATTATCATCGTAGTCAACTCCTTGAACTTGTGAAAAGACTCTTTCCCACAAGTCGAGCTTCATAGACGGTAACATTACCGCCCACGTCCGTCTTCTTAAAGATCCATTTATCTCAATGGCTTGCCGATCAACAGGCAAGTCCACCAAAGTCCATACTTTGTTCTGATACATGGATCCTTTCTCAGATTTCATGGCTTCTAACCATTTGTTGGAATATGGGCCCACCATCGCTTCTCCATAGCTCATAGGTTCATTGTTGTCTAACAACATGATATCTAAGACAGGATTACCATACCACTCAGGAGTAGTACATATCCTTGTCGACCTATGAGGTTCGATAGCAACTTGATCCGAAGCTTCATGATCACTATCATTAACTTCCTCTTCAACAGACGTAGGCGCCACAAAAAACATCTTTCTGTGTTGCATCACTCTCTGGTTGAAGTAAAGGTTCGACAACCTCATCAAGCTCTATCTTCCTCCCACTCAATTCTTTCGAGAGAAACTCCTTCTCGAGAAAGGACCCATTCTTAGCGACAAACAATTTGCCCTCGGATCTAAGATAGAAGGTATACCCAACTGTCACCTTTGGGTATCCTATGAAGATGTGTTTGTCCGCTTTTGGGTTCGAGCTTTTCCGGCTGAAGCCTTAAGCATCGCAGCCCCAAACATTAAGAAACGACAACTTTGGTTTCTTGCCAAACCAATGTTCATATGACGTCATCTCAACGGACTTATATGGTGTCATATCTAAAGTGAATGCAGCTGTCTCTAATGCATAACCTCAAAATAATAGCGGTAGATCGGTAAGAGACATCATAGATCGCACCATATCTCATAAGGTTCGATTACGACGTCCGGACACACCTGTGATGTTCCAGGTGGCTTCAACTGTGGAACAATTCCACAATGTCTTAAGTGATTGCCAAACTCATAACTCGGAAAATCCCCTTTGATCAGATCGTAGGAACATGATCTTCTTGTTATGATGATTCTTAACTTCACTCTAAAATCGCTTGAACTTTTCAAACGTTTCAGACTTGTGCTTCATTAAGTAAATATACCTATATCTACCCAAATCGTGAGTGGAGATGAGAAAATGGTGATATCCACCGCACGCTTCAATTCTCATTGGATCACACGCATTAGCATGCATGATTTCCAACAAGTCACTTGCCCGTTTCATTGTACCTGAAAACTGGGTCTTAGTCATCCTGCCCATGAGGCATGGCTCGCATGTGTCAAGCGGTTCAAAATCAAGTGACTCCAAACATCCATCGATATGGAGTTTCTTCATGCATCTTACGCCAATATGACCTAAGCGGCAGTGCCACAAGAAAGTGGAACTATCATTATTAACTCTACATCTTTTGGCGTGAACATGTGTATTACCACGACCGAGATTCAATGAACCATTCACATAGGGTGCATGACCATGAAAGTTATTATTCATGTAAACAGAATAACCAGTATTCTCTAACTTAAATGAATAACCGTATTGCAATGAACATGATCTAATCATATTCATGCTCAACGTAGACACCTGATAACATTTATCTAGGTTCAATACTAATCCCGAAGGCAGATGGAGCGTGCGATGGTGATCTCATCAACTCTGGAAACACTTCCAACACACATCGTCACCTCGCCCTTAGCCAGTCTCCGTTTAGTCCGTAGCTTTTGCTTCAAGTCACCAATAATAGCAACTGAACCAGTATCCAATACCGAGGTGCTACCAGGAGTACTAGTGAGGTACACATTAATAACACGTATATACTTTGTTGAAGTTGCCAGCCTTCTTATCTACCATGCATTTGGGGTAATTCCGCTACCAGTGACCGTTCCCCTTACAATAGAAGCACTTAGTCTCAGGTTTGGGTTCAACCTTGGGTTCCTTCACTGGAGCGGCAGGTGGTTTGCCATCCATGAAGTTTCCCTTCTAGCCCTTGCCCTTCTTGAAACCAGTGGTTTTGTTAAACCATCAACACTTGATGCTCCTTCTTGATTTCTACCTTTTGCGGTCTTAAGCACCGCGAACAGCTCCGGGATCAACTCCATCCCTTGCATGTCATAGTTCATCTCGAAGATCTAGTAGCTTAGTGATAGTGACTAGAGAACTCTATCAATCACTATCTTATATGGAAGTTTAACTCCCACTTGATTTAAGTGATTGTAGCATCCAGACATTCTAAGCACATGCTCACTAGTTGAGCTATTCTCCTCCATCTTGTTGGCAAAAGAACTTGTCAGAGGTCTCATACCTCTCAACAAGGGCATGAGCCTGAAATCCCAATTTCAGCTCTTGGAACATCTCATATGTCTTATGGCGTTCAAAACGTCATTGGAATCCCGATTCTAAGCCGTAAAGTATGGTGCACTAAACTATCAAGTAGTCATCAGGATGTGTCTGTCAGCTGTTCACAACCTCCACAGACGATGTTGTAGGGGTTTGCACATCGAGCGGTGCATCAAATATGTAAGCCTTCTGTCTAGCAGTGAGGACACTCCTCGGACTACGGACCCATTCCGCATCATTGCTTACAATATATTTCAACTTGGTCTTTCTCTAGGAACGTATTGAAACAGGGAGCTACAACGTGAGCTATTTATCTACAACATATTCGCAAAGACAATTTAGACTATGTTCATGATAATTGAGTTCATCTAATCAAATTATTTAATGAACTCCCACTCAGATAGACATCCCTCTAGACATCTAAGTGAAACATGATCCGAGTCAACTAGGCCATGTCCGATCATCACGTGAGACGGACTAGTCAACATCGGTGAACATCTTCATGTTGATCGTATCTTCTATACGACTCATGCTCGACCTTTCGGTCTTCCGTGTTTCGAGGCCATGTCTGTACATGCTAGGCTCGTCAAGTCAACCTAAGTGTATTGCGTGTGTAAATCTGGCTTACACCCGTTGTATTCGAACGTTAGAATCTATCACACCCGATCATCACGTGGTGCTTCGAAACAACGAACCTTCGCAACGGTGCACAGTTAGGGGGAACACTTTCTTGAAATTATTACGAGGGATCATCTTATTTGAGCTACCGTCGTTCTAAGCAAATAAGATGTAAAACATGATAAACATCACATGCAATCAAATAGTGACATGATATGGCCAATATCATTTGCTCCTTTTGATCTCCATCTTTGGGGCTCCATGATCATCGTTGTCACCGGCATGACACCATGATCTCCATCATCGTGTCTTCTTGAAGTTGTCTCGTCATCTATTACTTCTACTACTATGGCTAACGCTTTAGCAATAAAGTAAAGTAATTACATGACGTTTAAGTTGACATACAGGTCATAAATAAATTAAGACAACTCCTATGGCTCCTGCCGGTTGTCATACTCATCGACATGCAAGTCGTGATTCCTGTTACAAGAACATGATCAATCTCATTCATCACATCCTTTTGGCCATATCACATCAGACGGCACATGCTGCAAAAACAAGTTAGACGTCCTCTAATTGTTGTTGCAAGTTTTTACGTGGCTGCTACAGGTATCTAGCAAGAACGATTCTTACCTATGCCAAAACCACAACGTGATATGCCAATTTCTATTTACCCTTCTCAAGGACCCTTTTCATCGAATCTGATCTGACTAAAGTGGGAGAGACAGACACCCGCTAGCCACCTTATGCAACTAGTGCATGTCAGTCGGTGGAACCAGTCTCACGTAAGAGTACGTGTAAGGTCGGTCCGGGCCGCTTCATCCCACGATGCCGCCGAATCAAGATAAGACTAGTAAGGGCAAGTAAATTGACAATATCGACGCCCACAACTGTTTTGTGTTCTACTCGTGCATAGAAACTACGCATAGACCTAGCTCTGATACCACTGTTGGGGATCGTAGCACAAATTTAAAATTTTCAACGCATCACCAAGATCAATCTATGGAGTAATCTAGCAACGAGGGTAAGGGGAGTGCATCTACATACCCTTGTATATCACTAAGCGGAAGCGTTGCAAGAACGCGGATGAAGGAGTCGTACTCCCAACGATTCAGATCGTGGTTGATTCGGATCTACGCGCCGAACCACGACGCCTCCGTGTTCAACACACGTGCAGCCCGGTGACGTCTCCCATGCCTTGATCCAGCAAGGGGAGAAGGAGAGGTTTGGGAAGACTCCGTCCAGCAGCAGCACGACGGCGTGGTGGTGGTGGAGGAGCGCGGAACTCCACCAGGGCTTCTCCAAGCACTACGAGAGACGAGGAGGGAGAGAGGTAGTGCTGCGCCAAGATGGGATGAACTCGTGTGTTGGGCTGCCCCTTTGCCTCCAGTATATATAGGGGGAGGGGAGGGTTGCGCCCCCTCTAGGGTTTCCACCCTAGGGGTGCGGCAGCCCTAATCCCATCTAGGGTGGCGGCCACAAGGGGGAGAGGGGGAGGTGCACCTGGGGTGGGCCTTAGGGCCCATCTGCCCTAGGGTTTGCCCCCTCCCCTCTTGGAGGCGCCTTGGGCCTTGGTGGGAGGCGCCCCATCCCACCTAGGGGCTGGTACCTTCCCACTATTGGCCCATGTAGGCCTCCGGGGCTGGTGGCCCCTCCCGGTGGTCCCGGTACGTTACCGATAGCACCCGAAACTTTTCCAGTGACCAAAACGGGACTTCCCATATATAAATCTTTACCTCCGGACCATTCCGGAACTCCTCGTGACGTCCGGGATCTCATCCGGGACTCTGAAAAACATTCGCTAACTGCGTACATACTTTCCCTATAACCCTAGCGTCATCAAACCTTAAGTGTGTAGACCCTACGGGCTCGGGAGTCATGCAGACATGGCCGAGACAACTCTCCGGTCAATAAACAACAGCGGGATCTAGATACCCATGTTGGTTCCCACATGCTCCACGATGATCTCATTGGATGAACCACGATGTCAAGGATTCAATCAATCCCGTATACAATTCCCTTTGTCTATCGGTACGATACTTGCCCGAGATTCGATCGTCGGTATCCCGATACCTTGTTCAATCTCGTTACCGGCAAGTCTCTTTACTCGTTCCGTAACACATCATCCCGTGATCAACTCCTTGGTCACATTGTGCACATTATGATGATGTCCTACCGAGTGGGCCCAGAGATACCTCTCTGTTACACGGAGTGACAAATCCCAGTCTCGATTCGTGCCAACCCAACAGACACTTTCGGAGATACCCGTAGTGCACCTTTATAGCCACCCAGTTATGTTGTGACGTTTGGCACACCCAAAGCACTCCTACGGTATCTGGGAGTTGCACAATCTCATGGTCTAAGGAAATGATACTTGGCATTAGAAAAGCTTTAGCATACGAACTTACACGATCTTGTGCTAGGCTTAGGATTGGGTCTTGTCCATCACATCATTCTCCTAATGATGTGATCCTGTTATCAACGGCATCCAATGTCCATGGTCAGGAAACCATAACCATCTATTGATCAACGAGCTAGTCAACTAGAGGCTTACTAGGGACATGGTGTTGTCTATGTATCCACACATGTATCTGAGTTTCCTATCAATACAATTCTAGCATGGATAATAAAAGATTATCATGAACAATGAAATATAATAATAACTAATTTATTATTGCCTCTAGGGCATATTTCCAACAGTCTCCCACTTGCACTAGAGTCAACAATCTAGTTCACATCGCCATGTGATTAACACTCACAGGTCACATCGCCATGTGACCAACATCCAAAGAGTTTACTAGAGTCAATAATCTAGTTCACATCACTATGTGATTAACACTCAATGAGTTCTGGGTTTGATCATGTTATGCTTGTGTGAGAGGTTGTAGTCAATGGGTCTGCAATATTCAGATCCCTATGTATTTCGCAAAACTTTATGTCATATCGTAGATGCTGCTACCACGTTCCACTTGGAGCTATTCCAAATTGTTGCTCCATTATACGTATCCGGTATGTCTACTCAGAGCTATCCGGATAGGTGTTAAGCTTGCATCGACGTAACTCTTTATGTTGAACTCTTTATCACCTCCATAACCGAGAAACATTTCCTTATTCCTCTAAGGATAATTTTTGACCGCTCTCTGGTGATCCACTCCTAGATCACCTTTGTACCCTCTTGCCAGACATGTGGCAAGGCACACATTAGGTGCGGTACTCAGCATGGCATACCATATAGAGCCTATGACAAAAGCATAGGGGACGACCTTCGTCCTTCCTCTTTCTTCTGCCGTGGTCAAGCTTTGAGTCTTACTCAACTTCACACCTTACAACTCAGGTAAGAACCACTTCTTTGACTGATCTATTTTGAACTCCTTCAAAAACATGTCAAGGTGTGCGTTCTTTGAAAGTATCATCAGGCGTCTTGATCTATTTCTATAGATCTTGATGCCCAATATGTAAGCAACTTTATCCAGGTCTTCCTTTGAAAAACACTCTTCAAACAACCATTTATGCTTTCCAGAAATTCTACATTATTTCGAATCATCAATGTGTCATCCACATATACTTATCAGAAATGTTGTAGTGCTCCCACTCACTTTCTTGTAAATACAAGTTTCTAGCAAACATTGTATAAACCTAAAAGCTTTGATCACTCCATCAAAGCATATATTCCGACTCCGAGATGCTTGCTCTAGTCCATAGAAGGATTGCTGGAGCCAGCATACCTTTTAGCATCTAGGATCGACAAAACCTTTTATTGTATCACATACAACCTTTTCTTACGAAAACTGGTAAGAAAACTTGTTTTGACATCCATTTGTCAGATTTCATAATCGAAAAATACAGCTAATGCTAACATGATTCCGACGGACTTAAGCATCGCTACGGGTGAGAAATTCTCATCGTAGTCAACTCCTTGAACTTGTGAAAAGACTCTTTCCCACAAGTCGAGCTTCATAGACGGTAACATTACCGCCCATGTCCGTCTTCTTCTTAAAGATCCATTTATCTCAATGGCTCGCCGATCATCGGACAAGTCCACCAAAGTCCATACTTTGTTCTGATACATGGATCCTATCTCGGATTTCATGGCTTCTAACCATTTGTTAGAATACGGGCCCACCATCGCTTCTCCATAGCTCGTAGGTTCATTGTTGTCTAACAACATGATATCTAAGACAGGATCACCGTACCACTCAGGAGTAGCACATATCCTTGTCGACCTACAAGGTTCGATAGCAACTTGATCCGAAGCTTCATGATCACTGTCATTAACTTCCTCTTCAATCGACATAGGTGCCACAGAAACATCTTTCTGTGTTGCACCACTTTCTGGTTGAAGTAGAGGTTCAACAACCTCATCAAGTTCTATCTTCCTCCCACTCAATTCTTTCGAGAGAAACTCCTTCTCGAGAAAGGACCCGTTCTTAGCGACAAACAATTTGCCCTCGGATCTGAGATAGAAGGTATACCCAACTGTTACCTTTGGGTATCCTATGAAGATGTGTTTGTCCGCTTTTGGGTTCGAGCTTCTCCGGCTGAAGCCTTAAGCATCGCAGCCCCAAACATTAAGAAACGACAACTTTGGTTTCTTGCCAAACCATATTCATACGACGCCGTCTCAACGGACTTAGATGGTGTCCTATCTAAAGTGAATGCAGCTGTCTCTAACGCATATCCTCAAAACCGTAGATCGGTAAGAGACATCATAGATCGCACCATATCTCATAAGGTTCGATTATGACGTCCGGACACACCATTACTCTGTGGTGTTCCAGGTGGCTCCAACTGTGAAACAATTCCTCAATGTCTTAAGTCATTGCCAAACTCATAACTCAGAAATTCTCATCGATCAGATCGTAGGAATTTGATCTTCTTGTTATGATGGTTCTTCACTCTAAAATCGCTTGAACTTTTCAAATGTTTCAGACTTGTGCTTCATTAAGTAAATATACCTATATCTACTCAAATCGTCAGTGAAGATGAGAAAATAGCGATATCCACCGCACGCTTCAATTCTTATTGGATCACACGCATCAGCATGTATGATTTCCAGCAAGTCACTTGCCCGTTTCATTGTACCTGAAAACGGGGTCTTAGTCATCCTGCCCATGAGGCATGGCTCGCATGTGTCAAGTGATTCAAAATCAAGTGACTCCAAACATCCATCAACACGGAGTTTCTTCATGCATCTTACGCCAATATGACCTAAGCGGCAGTGCCACAAGAAAGTGGTACTATCATTATTAACTCTACATCTTTTGGCGTGAACATGTGTATTACCACGACCGAGATTCAATGAACCATTCACATAGGGTGCATGACCATGAAAGGTATTATTCATGTAAACAGAATAACCAGTATTCTCTAACTTAAATGAATAACCGTATTGCAATGAACATTATCTAATCATATTCATGCTCAACGTAGACACCTGATAACATTTATCTAGGTTCGATACTAATCCCGAAGGCAGATGGAGCATGCGATGGTGATCTCATCAACTTTGGAAACACACACATCGTCACCTCGCCCTTAGCCAGTCTCCGTTTAGTCCGTAGCTTTTGCTTCAAGTCACCAATAATAGCAACTGAACTGGTAACCAATACCCAGGTGCTACCAGGAGTACTAGCGAGGTACACATTAATAACACGTATATACTTTGTTGAAGTTGCCAGCCTTCTTATCTACCATGCATTTGGGGTAATTCCGCTACCAGTGACCGTTCCCCTTACAATAGAAGCACTTAGTCTCGGGTTTGGGTTCAACCTTGGGTTCCTTCACTGGAGCGGCAACTGGTTTGCCATCCATGAAGTTTCCCTTCTAGCCCTCGCCCTTCTTCAAACCAGTGGTCTTGTTAAACCATCAACACTTGATGCTCCTTCTTGATTTCTACCTTTTGCGGTCTTAAGCACCGCGAACAGTTCTGGGATCAACTCCATCCCTTGCATGTCATAGTTCATCACGAAGATCTAGTAGCTTAGTGATAGTGGCTAGAGAACTCTATCAATCACTATCATATCTGGAAGTTTAACCCTCACTTGATTTAAGTGATTGTAGCACCCAGACATTCTGGGCACATGCCCACTAGCTGAGTTATTCTCCTCCATCTTGTTGGCAAAAGAACTTGTCAGAGGTCTCATACCTCTCAACGCGGGCATGAGCCTGAAATCCCAATTTCAGCTCTTAGAACATCTCATATGTCTTATGGCGTTCAAAACATCATTGGAATCCCGATTCTAAGCCGTAAAGTATGGTGCACTAAACTATCAAGTAGTCATCAGGATGTGTCAGTCAGGTGTTCACAACATCCATAGACGACGTTGTAGGGGTTTGCACATCGAGCGGTGCATCAAAGACGTAAGCCTTCTGTGTAGCAGTGAGGACACTCCTCGGACTACGGACCCAGTCCACATCATTGCTTACAATATCTTTCAACTTGGTCTTTCTCTAGGAACGTATTGAAACAGGGAGCTACAACGTGAGCTATTTATCTACAACATATTTGCAAAGACAATTTAGACTATGTTCATGATAATTAAGTTCATCTAATCAAATTATTTAATGAACTCCCACTCAGATAGACATCCCTCTAGTCATCTAAGTGAAACATGATCCGAGTCAACTAGGCCGTGTCCGATCATCACGTGAGACGGACTAGTCAACATCGGTGAACATCTTCATGTTGATCGTATCTTCTATACGACTCATGCTCGACCTTTCGGTCTTTCGTGTTCCGAGGCCATGTCTATACATGCTAGGCTCGTCAAGTCAACCTAAGTGTATTGCGTGTGTAAATCAGGCTTACACCCGTTGTATTCGAACGTTAGAATCTATCACACCCGATCATCACGTGGTGCTTCGAAACAACGAACCTTCGCAATGGTGCACAGTTAGGGGGAACACTTTCTTGAAATTATTACGAGGGACTATCTTATTTAAGCTACCGTCGTTCTAAGCAAATAAGATGTAAAACATGATAAACATCACATGCAATCAAATAGTGACATGATATGGCCAATATCATTTGCTCCTTTTGATCTCCATCTTTGGGGCTCCATGATCATCGTTGTCACCGGCATGACACCATGATCTCCATCATCGTGTCTTCTTGAAGTTGTCTCGTCATCTATTACTTCTACTACTATGGCTAACGCTTTAGCAATAAAGTAAAGTAATTACATGACGTTTATGTTGACACGCAGGTCATAAATAAATTAAGACAACTCCTATGGCTTCTGCCGGTTGTCATACTCATCGACATGCAAGTCGTGATTCCTATTACAAGAACATGATCAATCTCATACATCACATATATCATTCATCACATCCTTTTGGCCATATCACATCACACGGCACATGCTGCAAAAACAAGTTAGACGTCCTCTAATTGTTGTTGCAAGTTTTTACATGGCTGCTATAGGTATCTAGCAAGAACGATTCTTACCTACGCCAAAACCACAACGTGATATGCCAATTTATATTTACCCTGCTCAAGGACCCTTTTCATTGAATCCGATCCGACTAAAGTGGGAGAGACAGACACCCGCTAGCCACCTTATGCAACTAGTGCATGTCAGTCGGTGGAACCAGTCTCACGTAAGAGTACGTGTAAGGTCGGTCCGGGCCGCTTCATCCCACGATGCCGCCGAATCAAGATAAGACTAGTAACAGCAAGTAAATTGACAATATCGACGCCCACAACTGTTTTGTGTTCTACTCGTGCATAGAAACTACGCATAGACCTAGCTCTGATACCACAGCAGAAATTTAAAATTTTCTATGCATCACCAAGATCAATCTATGGAGTAATCTAGCAACGAGGGTAAGGGGAGTGCATCTACATACCCTTGTAGATCGCTAAGCGGAAGCGTTGCAAGAACGCGGATGAAGGAGTCGCACTCGCAGCGATTCAGATCGTGGTTGATTCGGATCTAAGCGCCGAACCACGGCGCCTCCGCGTTCAACACACATGCAGCCCAGTGACGTCTCCCACGCCTTGATTCAGCAAGGGGAGAAGGAGAGGTTTGGGAAGACTCCATCCAGCAACAGCATGACGGCGTGGCGGTGGTGGAGGAGCGCAGAACTCCAGCAGGGCTTCGCCAAGCACTATGAGAGACGAGGAGGGAGAGAGGTAGTGCTGCGCCAAGAGAGAGATCAAATCGTGTGTTGGGCAGCCCCCATACCTCAAGTATATATAGGGGGAGGGGAGGGGGCTGCTCCTCTCTAGGGTTCCCATCCCAAGGGGTGCGGCAGCCCTAGATCCCATCTAGGGTGGCGGCCACAAGGGGGAGAGGGGGAGGCGCACCTGGGGTGGGCCTTAGGGCCCATCTGCCCTAGGGTTTGCCCCCTCCCCTCTTGGAGGCGCCTTGGGCCTTGGTGGGAGGCACCCCAGCCCACCTAGGGGCTGGTCCCTTCCCACTATTGGCCCATGTAGGCCTCCGGGGCTGGTGGCCCCTCCCGGTGGACCCCCGGGTCCCTCCCGGTGGTCCCGGTATGTTACCGATAGCACCCGAAACTTTTCCGATGACCAAAACGGGACTTCCCATATATAAATCTTTACCTCCGGAACTCCTCGTGACGTCCAGGATCTCATCCGGGACTCCGAAAAACATTCGGTAATCGCGTACATACTTTCCCTATAACCCTAGCGTCATCGAACCTTAAGTGTGTAGACCCTACGGGCTCGGGAGTCATGCAGACATGGCCGAGACATCTCCGGTCAATAACCAACAGCAGGATCTGGATACCCATGTTGGTTCCCACATGCTCCACGATGATCTCATCGGATGAACCACGATGTCAAGGATTCAATTAATCCCGTATACAATTCCCTTTGTCTATTGGTACGATACTTGCCCGAGATTCGATCGTCGGTATCCCAATACCTTGTTCAATCTCGTTACCGGCAAGTCTCTTTACTCGTTCTGTAACACATCATCCCGTGATCAACTCCTTGGTCACATTGTGCACATTATGATGATGTCCTACCGAGTGGGCCCAGAGATACCTCTCCGTTACACGGAGTGACAAATCCCAGTCTCGATTCGTACCAACCCAACAGACACTTTCGGAGATACCCGTAGTGCACCTTTATAGCCACCCAGTTACGTTGTGACGTTTGGCACACCCAAAGCACTCCTACGGTATCCGGGAGTTGCACAATCTCATGGTTTAAGGAAATGATACTTGACATTAGAAAAGCTTTAGCATACGAACTTACACGATCTTGTGCTAGGCTTAGGATTGGGTCTTGTCCATCACATCATTCTACTAATGATGTGATCCCGTTATCAACGACATCCAATGTCCATGGTCAAGAAACCATAACCATCTATTGATCAACGAGCTAGTCAACTAGAGGCTTACTAGGGACATGGTGTTGTCTATGTATCCACACATGTATCTGAGTTTTCTATCAATACAATTCTAGCATGGATAATAAACGATTATCATGAACAATGAAATATAATAATAACTAATTTATTATTGCTCTAGGGCATATTTCCAACAGTCAGCGACTGAGCGGCGCACGCCGGGTTGGACTGGAACGCCTACTCTTGTATAAGGGAGGCTAGGTCTTCTCACTGGCCGCGTACGCAACGTGCAGGTGTGCAATGGGCGATGGGCCCAGACCCCTGTTGAAGGAAATATGCCCTAGAGGCAATAATAAAGTTATTATTTATTTCCTTATTTCATGATAAATGTTTATTATTCATGCTATAATTGTATTAACCGGAAACATAATACATGTGTGAATACATAGACAAACTTAGTGTCACTAGTATGCCTCTACTTGACTAGCTCGATAATCAAAGATGGTTATGTTTCCTAACCATGAACAAAGTGTTGTTATTTGATTAACGAGGTCACATCATTAGTTAAATGATCTGATTGACATGACCCATTCCATTAGCTTAGCACCCGATCTTTTAGTATCTGCTATTGCTTTCTTCATGACTTATACATGTTCCTATGACTATGAGATTATGCAACTCCCGTTTGCCGGAGGAACACTTTGTGTGCTACCAAACGTCACAACGTTACTGGGTGATTATAAAGGATCTCTACAGGTGTCTCCAATGGTAGATGTTGGGTTGGCGTATTTCGAGAATAGGATTTGTCACTCCGATTGTCGGAGAGGTATCTCTGGGCCCTCTCGGTAATGCACATCACATAAGCTTGCAAGCATTGCAACTAATGAGTTAGTTGCGGGATGATGTATTACGGAACGAGTAAAGAGACTTGCCGGTAACGAGATTGAACTAGGTATTGGATACCGACGATCGAATCTCAGGCAAGTAACATACCGATGACAAAGGGAACAACGTATGTTGTTATGCGGTCTGACCGATAAAGATCTTCGTAGAATATGTAGGAGCCAATATGGGCATCCAGGTCCCGCTATTGGTTATTGACCGGAGACGTGTCTCGGTCATGCCTACATTGTTCTCGAACCCGTAGGGTCCGCACGCTTAAGGTTACGATGACAGTTATATTATGAGTTTATGCATTTTGATGTACCGAAGGTTGTTCGGAGTCCCGGATGTGATCACGGACATGACGAGGAGTCTCGAAATGGTCGACACATAAATATTGATATATTGGAAGCCTATGTTTGGATATCGGAAGTGTTCCGGGTGAAATCGGGATTTTACCGGAGTACCGGGAGGTTACCGGAACCCCCCGGGAGCTATATGGGCCTTAGTGGGCTTTAGTGGAAAAGAGAAGGGGCAGCCCAAGATGGGCCGCGCGCCTCCCCCCTCCCCTAGTCCTATTAGGACAAGGAGAGGTGGCCGGCCCCCCCTCTCTCTTTTCCCCCTCCGTGAATCCTATTCCAACTAGGATTGGGGGGGGAATCCTACTCCCAGAGGGAGTAGGACTCTCCTGGCGCGCCCTCCTTGGCCGGCCAGCCTCCCCCCTCTAGTCCTTTATATACGGAGGCAGGAGCACCCCAGAGACACACAAGTTGATCTTCGTGATCGTTCCTTAGCCGTGTGCGGCGCCCCCAGCCACCATAGTCCTCGATAATATTGTAGTGGTGCTTAGGCGAAGCCCTGCTGCAGTAGCACGTCAAGATCGTCACCACGCCGTCGTACTGACGGAACTCTTCCCCGACACTTTGCTGGATCGGAGTCCGGGGATCGTCATCGAGCTGAACGTGTGCTAGAACTCGGAGGTGCCGTAGTTTCGGTGCTTGATCGGCTGGATCGTGAAGACGTACGACTACATCAACCAAACGCTTCCGTTGTCGATCTACTAGGTATGTAGATCATACTCTCCCCTCTCGTTGCTATGCATCACATGATCTTGCGTGTGCGTAGGAAATTTTTTGAAATTACTACGAAACCCAACAGCAGGGGTCTGGGCCCATCGCACATTGCACACCTGCACGTTGCGTACGCGGCCGGTGAGCAAACCTAGCCTCCCTTATACAAGAGTAGGCATTCTAGTCCAACCCGGCGCGCGCCGCTCAGTCGCTGACGTCACGAAGGCTTCGGCTGATACCATGACGTCGAGCGCCCATAACTGTCCCCGCGTAGATGGTTAGTGCGTATAGGCCAGTAGCCAGACTCAGATCAAATACCAAGATCTCGTTAAGCGTGTTATTTTGAAATAACCACGAACGCCGACCAGGGCCAGGCCCACCTCTCTCCTAGGTGGTCTCAACCTGCCCTGTCGCTTCGCCACAAAGATCCACACAGAGGGCTGTCGGGAAAGTATGTCCTTCCAGCCCCCAGTTCGTGAATCAACCGCGGGTACTCCTCGAGCCAACCCGACTTTAGTCATCACATGTATCATGTATAAAGTATATAGTATATACCCGTGATCACCTCCCGAGTGATCACGACCGGATAGTATAGCATGGCAGACGGACAAGAATGTAGGGCCACTGATGATAAACTAGCATCCTATACTAAGCATTAGGATTGCAGGTAAAGGTAACAACAGTAGTAGTAAGGACAGGCTATGCATCAGGATAGGATTAACGGAAAGCAGTAACATGCTACACTACTCTAATGCAAGCAATATAGTACCGAGAGTAGGCGATATCTGGTGATCAAGGGGGGTGGCTTGCCTGGTTGCTCTGGCAAGAGAGAGGGGTCGTCAACACCGTAGTCGTACTGGATAGCAGCGGCGTCGGTCTCGGTGTCTAGCGAGAGAAGAGGGGGAAGAAACAATAAATATAATGCAAACAAATGCATGACGATGCATGACATGACAAAGCGTGATGCTAGGTGTGCCCTAACGCGGTACGAGTTGGTACCGGTGAAGGAGGAAAACATCCGGGAAAGTATTCCTGGTGTTTCGCATTTTCGGACAGCTGAACCGGAGGGGGAAAGTTGCGTGTTTTCTATGCTAGGGATGCGTGGCGGATGAACGGGCTGCGTATCCGGATTCGTCTCGTCGTTCTGAGCAACTTTCATGTACAATGTTTTTCCATCCGAGCTACAGTTTATTTTATATGATTTTTCAAAGATTAAAGCACTTTCAGAAACTATGGAAAATAACAGAAAAGAATTGTGATGTCAGCAGAGTGTCAGCATGACATCAGCAGGTCACAGACCCGCTGACCGGTCAAACTGACCAGTGGGTCCCACCTATCATAGAGAGTAGGGCTAACACAGGTTAACCTAAACTAACTAAGTTAATTAATTAGACGGAGCCCACCTATCAGTGTCTAATTGTGTTAATTAAATTAGCTTAATTAACTTCATTAATTAGGGGAGTGTAGGCCCCAACTGTCAGTTGCATGGGCCGGTCCAGTCAGCATGGTGGACCGGGTCAGCAAGCCGGCCGGGCCCCTGGGGCCCACGGGTCAGCGACCCAGGGGGTGGCCCCAGGCCGTCCACATTGGCGGACGGCGTTGGCACGCCGGCAGTGACCTCCAGGACGGCGGCGCGGCTCGACCACGGTCGGAAAATGGCCACCGGGGACCGTTTGGACCGCCGTGAGCACCTACAGGTGCAGGGGGCGGCATGCTTCAGCTGTTGCATTGGTGGGTTCGAGGGCTAGCCGGAGTGGTGCCGGCGACGAGCAGGGGCGGCGGCGGCGTTCGGTGGCTCAAGGAGAAGTGGGCTGTGGGGGCTCTTTTAGCGCGGAACCTGGTGTATTCGAACGCAGGCATCGCACCGCGTCAAACGATGGCGGTGGTGGCCGTTGAAACGGCCTGCGGCGTCGGCGACGGAGTCTAGCGACGGTGGCCGGAGCTCGAGCACGCGTGGAAGCTAACTACGGTACACAGGGAGGAGAAGGGAGAGGGGGGTTCGATGCGGCTACTCACTGGGCCCTGCAGGTGTGCACAAGTGGGCTGGGGGAAGCATGTCGTCACCGGAATCATCGCCGGAGTCGAAGATGGACATACGGGGAGAAGAGGTTGCCGGGCTCGTCTCGATGGCTCCCGGATCCAATGGCTTGGACCGGACGACGCGGAGGACGAAGGCGGAGCGCTATGTCATCGGGGCGAGACGAGGGGTCGACGGGGAGCGCGGGATCGATGGGCGCGCGGCAGCGGCTGCGCTCGGTGAGGGAGGAGAAGGGTGAGGGGGAGCGAGGGAGTGTGGTACTGGGGGCGCTAGGGTTAGGGGTTAGGTCGGAGGTGTAACGCCCTCGATGCGGCTATATCTCCCACGTGTCGAAGCATGACTTAGAGGCACCTGCAAAATAAAAAGAAGACTACCCCAAAAGCTACACAGATCCCCGATCATCCCAACTGGGCTCCACTACTGATCAACTGGAAAACGGAACAACATAAAGAACACGATCTTCATAGAGCTCCTCCTTGAGCTTGGTTGCGTCACCTGCACGATATCATCGGCACCTGCAAACTGGTTTTGGAAGTATCTGTGAGTCACGGGGACTCAGCAATCTCACACCCTCGCGATCAAGACTATTTAAGCTTATGGGTAAGGTAAAGGTATGATGTGGAGCTGCATCAAGCGACTAGCATATATGGTGGCTAACCTATTCGCAAAAGAGAGCGAGAAGAGGAGGCAAAAGCACGGTCGAACAACTATGATCAAGAAGTGATCCTAGAACAACCTACGTCAAGCATTACTCCAACACCGTGTTCACTTCCCAGACTCCGCCGAGAAGAGACCATCACGGTTACACACGCGGTTGGTGCATTTTAATTAAGTTAAGTTCAAGTCTTCTACAACTGGACATTAACAAATTCCCATCTGCCCATAACCGCGGGCACGACTTTCGACAGTTCAAATCCCTGCAGGGGCATCCCAACTTAGCCCATCACAAGCTCTCACGGTCAACGAAGGATATTCCTTCTCCCAGGAAGACCCGATCAGGCTCGGAACCCCGGTTACAAGACATCCTCGACAAAGGTAAAACAAGTCCAGCAACACCGCCCGAATGTGCCGACAAATCCTGATAGGAGCTGCACATATCTCGTTCTCAAGGCACACTCAGATGAACACTACGTACAACTAAAACCAACCCTCAAGTTTCCCCGAGGTGGCGCTGCAAGTGGCTCTGTTTTGGACCAACACTCAGAGGAGCACTGGCCCGGGGGGTTTAATAAATATGACCCTTGAGTCCGCGGAACCCAAGGGAAAAAGAGGCTAAGTGGCGAATGGTAAAACCAATGTTGGGCATTGCTGGAGGAGTTTTATTCAAGGCGAACTATCAAGGGGTTCTCATTATAACCCAACCGTGTAAGGAACGCAAAATCCGGGAACATAACACCGATATGACGGAAACTAGGGCGGCAAGAGTGGAACAAAACACCAGGCATAAGGCCAAGCCTTCCACCCTTTACCAAGTATATAGGTGCATTAAGATTAACAATATAATATTGTGATATCCCAACAAAATATCCATGTTCCAACATGGAACAAATATCCGTGTTCCAACATGGAACAAACTCCAATCTTCACCTGCAACTAACAACGCTATAAGAGGGGCTGAGCAAAGCGGTAACATAGCCAAACAACGGTTTGCTAGGACAAGGTGGGTTAGAGGCTTGTCTTAACAATATGGGAGGCATGATAAGCAAGTGGTAGGTATCGCAACATAGGCATAGCAAAAGAGCGAGCATCTAGCAAGCAAAGATAGAAGTGATTTCGAGGGTATGGTCATCTTACCTGAGATCCCGCAAGGAAGAAGAACGAGTCCACGAAGAAGACAAACTGACGTAGTCGAACGGATCCTCATAAATGCGACGTTATCGGAACCAACCCAAAGAAGCAACACTGGAAAGAAGCACACAACATAGTAAACAACCAACACATGATCATGGCATGATATGCGGGATGCGGTATGTGATGCATGTGCATGATTTGGAAAGGAATGATAGAACCTGGCTTCAACTTGGAAATCCAAGAGTGCCATTGGAAAGGGGAGGTGATTTCGGTTGAAATCGATATAAAGATCACCGGAATCGGATGCACGGTTTGGAAATGGCAAGCAAAACAAATATGGCACCGGTCTGTGATAAACAGCAAGTAGCCATCTAAATGCATCAAGATAAATATGCTACAGCACTCAAACATGGCAACAAAATACATGGCAGGGATCCACTCGTGATGCTTGGCAAGAGATGAACACTGAGCTAAGGCTAATTCACTCCTTAACAGGTTCAAACAAGCATGGTAAAAGTGCAAATGATAACAGGTTACAGACTTAGAGAAATAACAACAAGCCAGAAATTTATCATCAGGAAGCAATGTTTAGGGCATGATAACTACATGCTACAGGAACATATCATGGCAAAGCAAGGCATGACATGAAGCTACTCAAAGCATATAACAAAAGTCCATTAGTGACCATAAGCCAAAAGGGATCATAAAATACAATTGCAAGCATGTGAACATAGCAAAAACATAAACAAATTCAGACTTAGTGAAAAACTGAAGCATGCAAAACAGTTAATGAGTAGGCATGTTTACGAGCTCGATGCACTCACTACGAGGCATTGCATGACAAACTAAGCATACACCCAGCAAACAAACATGGCATAGAAGCTAGACATGGCAAGAACAACAACATAGCATGCACGGATCAACAACAACAAGCTCGGCAAAATCGCTAAACATGTTAACAATCTGCCAGGAACATTTTATAGCAAAAGTAGAGCTCGATTGACTCAAGCTAGGGTGATCCATAAATGCAAACAAAGACACGGATGGATAGATCACCACAATATTAACAAAACATCCTTACTGACCATCCTCAAAAGAGGTACGGATCACTAGGAAACAACATGAACATATGGCATAAAAATAAAGACAGGGCAAGGACTTAGAATAATCCTAAGTCCCTGAAATCAGCATCATCGAGTAAGCTACTTTGCATGCTTGTGCTAGTCACCACAAAGATCACAAAAATACATGGCATACACCCCTGTAAAGATGGCATGGCATTTAACAAAACACATGTAGAGCTCAGGATCATAGCATGCACACATTAATCATGGCAAAAATGACAAAAGGCCATTTGCTGAAACAGATCTGACATATTCATCACATAGCCCTCTTCCAACAGCATTTCGAGCATCAGGATGAGCTCAAATGAAAATGATGCAATGAGATGAAATGATTTACTCGTTGAGACGAACATTTTGATATGCTACACACACAAATCGGAGCTACGGATGCAGAGTTATGGCATGTCAAAGATTGCAAAAAAAATATAACTGGAGAGGGAAAAAGTCAACCTCGAGAGTGGATCTGAGATCTAGGGTTTCGGGCCGGCACTGTAGCTTCACGGATCTCGCCGGAAAAGATCTCGTCGACGCCGGGGAAGGAGGCCGGAGCTCTGGGCGAGGTGGCCGGAGGAGCTCGCCGGGGATCGGGGCGGCGAGGCGATGCACGGCGGAGGGCGGCCTCCGGTGAGTTCGGTCGCCGGACTTGGAGCGGCCGGTGGTGGTCGGTTGGCGCACGGCGCCGGCGGAGCAGTGACGAGGTTCGGCGGTCGGCGCGGAAGAAGAAGGCGGCGGGCTTCGGCTTGAGGCGACGCGGCCAGGCGGCGGGCGGCGTCGGGGCGAAGGAGGCGGAGTCGGGCCGCGGGGGCTCTCCCTGGGCCTTGCGGGCCGCGGCGGTGGGGAGGTCGGCACGCCACGTGGCTGCAGGCGGTTGGCGGCGGGGTACGTTCGGCGCGGGCGGACGTTGCCCGGCGGCGGCGCAAGCGAAATTTTAGGGTTTCGGGGGAAGAAGATCCGGGATTTTGGGGAGGGGGTCTATTTATAGAGGTAGGAGGAGCTAGGAAGCTCCGAATGAGGTGCGGTTTGCGGCCACGTGATCGTGATCGAACGATCTAGATGATGGGAAAGGTTTAGGTGGGTTTTGGGCCAGTTTGGAGGGGTGTTGGGCTGCAACACACATGAGGCCTTTTCGGTCCCTCGGTTAATCGTTGGAGTATCAAACGAAGTCCAAATGGTACGAAACTTGACATGCAGTCTACCGGTAGTAAACCAAGGCCGCATGACAAGTCTCGGTCTAATCCGAAAACGTTTAACACCCGCACACGAAAAGAGGTAGAAAGGGACACCGGGTGACATAGGAGTGCCGGATTGCAAAACGGACAACGGGGAAAATGCTCGGATGCATGAGACGAACATGTATGCAAATGCAATGCACATGATGATATGATATGAGATGCATGACACGCAAGCAATGACAAGGCAACAACAGCGAATAACTGGAAGACACCTGGCACATCGATCTCGGGGTGTTACAACACTCCACCACTACGAGAGGATCTCGTCCCGAGATCTAGAATGGCACCGGAGGGAAAACGGAAGAGAAAGCGAAGAGGTAAAACTAAGTTGCTTCTTTGACAAATGAGTGAAACCAAAGAACCTTGAAAAGGTTGAGCAAATTGACAGAAAGAAAGCAACGGAGAAGAACAAAGTTGAAAATACTCCGTTAGGAAAAGGAACAAGGAAGAACAAATTCGAACAGCACTCCGGTTGGAAAGATATGCAAGGCTTGGTAAAATGAAAGAACTTGAGCAAAATGGCACAACACTCCGGTTAAATGGATAAGCATGAAAAGAACAAGGTCCTGACAAGAACAAGAAGAAGGGTTGAAGAGAGCAACAACACAATGCCTCCGGGAGAAATGAAAGAATGGAATTAAAGGAACGGGGAACAAAACAACATCTTGTACCTCCAATGAGCTTACAAAGGCATCTTAAGGAGAAGGGTCGAACGGAGTTGTTGGAAAACAAAAAACGAAAAGAACAAGGTTGTAGTGGGCTCATGGAAAACATCTCAAAATTATTATTTGAAATACTGCCACTAACGGAAAACAATAGATTGGATAGATATGAGCAAGAAGACGAGAAACTTATTTCACCGGTAAGATAGATGAAGAACTTGGATCATTTATAAGCACCATAAATTTCAACAATCCTTAAGGAAGTCTTTAGGTGAAATATAACCCAAGATAACTCCAATGAAGAGATTGATGGGTTTACAATAACTCATTCTCGATAACTTGTGAAACATGAAACATGAACTCAAATTATCAAGAATGACATAATACCACCTCAAAAGATAAGGGAGAACAATTGCACTCTGAATTACAAGATGGAGAATGCTTGAGCTCCTCTGAAAAGAATCTTGATGAACGCTTTGAGAAAGAATTAAATCCTTGATGAACCCTCATGTAGAACCTTCATGAAGACCTCCGGTAATAAAAGAATGATCAAACGAAAGGAAAGAGAAGTTGAAAACACTAGGTGAATCCTTGCAATGATTAGATGGATCTTCGTGATGAAATAAATTGAGAGAGCTTGGAACTCCGGAAAAGAAAAGATGAAACAAGTGAAACCGAGAATTTGATGGACCTCCGGAATAAAGAATTAATCATTTGGGTGAATCAAGAATAAGAATTATGTTATGCTCATCCTTCACCAATTTAATTGATAAGGATTTGGCATACTACTTATTCTCGTAGAAAGGATTAAGATAGATATATCGCAAACTTGAAGAGGCCTTCGATGATCCACCGGTAGGATTGAAACAACTAATACATTGATAAGATAACAAAGGAAGAGAAATCTTGAATGAACCACCGTAAGAATTGAAAATGAACCGAGAAAAGATAAAGAAACACCGGGAAGAATTAGCAAAAGAACGAAGAAGCTTGCTAGGATTTAGATACATGAGAACGAAGAGATCATGAACTGAATAGAGAATATATGAGCGATGCACCGGTAAGATTTGAGAATGATAACTGCTAGCTGAGAATGAATAAGTCTTCTGAAATGATGGGCTCCGGAGAATCAAATTGAAAAGAATCTTGAATTGCTCCGGATGGGCGAATAGAATTTTCACAATCAATAACAATTATGAGAGGATGGCCTCGAACTAGAACCACGAATCTTTGAGAGAACGGATAAGATATGGAGGTAAAACTCTTCTTCGGTCTTCAAATGTTGAGAATGACGATGAGAAACACCACCATGAATTTTTGAGATACTCCTGGAGAATCAAAACGAAGAGGTTGAGCCAACGATGAAAAGAAATTGAGAGATCTTGGAGAAACACATCTGACTGATGAAAATTCATTCTTACGTCAAACTTTGAAATGAATTTGAGAATAACTCCGGGAAGAATTAGAAGAGTCAGGTAAGATCCTGGGAAAAGACCTGTGGGTTAGGGCCCACTTAAAACAAACACCGTTACACAATTGCTTGAAAAGAGAGATTGCACCGGTTGAATTAAGTTGCTTGTATGAGACAACAACCTCGATATAGCTTAAATGAATTAGCAAAGGAAACGCGAATCTTATGAGATATCTTCAGCACCCTGGAACAAATGAATAGCAAGTGGGGAGTGGTTAAGATGTGCACCGGCATAAGAAAACATTGAAACGATGAAAGGATATGATCAACAAAGCTTGAATTGGATCCAACAGAGAAGAAAACAAACAAAGAATGATGAGCTTGTAAAGAATATTCATGAGAATCCCCGGATACGAACATTGAAAGAAAAGAATGGAGAGACTTCCATCGATAAAATGGATACTTGAATAAGAAATCTGAGTCTTGAAGAAAAAGGGTTGGGTGGGCGAGAAAACAAAGGCAAACTTGGGGACAGATGAAACGAAGAACGTTGAGAAGACTTGAGTTGATCTTGCGGATGTTGAAATGATCGGATCCACTTGAAGCGAGACACACCGGTTCAAAACAAATTGAGATGGCAAACTCGATGATCAAGAAGGATTTGTATTCGCATAGCAATATGAGAACACCATTTAGGGAAGGTATGGAATCAACATTTGACTTCGAAGCAACTCGAATACCACAATCAAAACAAAAAACAAAGGATTGGCTTGCAGAATAAGCCGGAACAAACATATGATAAAGATTTCGTTCGAAGTTTTCGTGGTGGGTCCCACACTGGCTCGATCGTACAGCACCATCATGTACAAGGCAGTGCACATGACATACGAAGCGTCCCCGAGTAAGCATAGCCAAGGACTCTTTAAGACACAACGAGACCATTGTAAAACCAACCGTGGATAGGCGGACCACTAGACGTCGAACCCCAATTTCATATCATACATCTGTCGGAAAGATATCCTAAGAGCTACTTGAATTCCCACTTATAAACTCCCGAAACTTTCCCGGTTATGCAATCAGGTGTTGGGGATACAGGGGAAGCATAATATCTCACCCAAATCTAGCAAATCCTACATCCAGTTGTATCCATCCTTCAACAAATAACCAAGAAACCTTCGGAAATCGTTTACCTCTGTTGGGGATCGTAGCAGAAATTTAAAATTTTCTACGCATCACCAAGATCAATCTATGGAGTAATCTAGCAACAAGGGGAAGGGGAGTGCATCTACATACCCTTGTAGATCGCTAAGCGGATGCGTTGCAAGAACGCGGATGAAGGAGTCGTACTCGCAGCGATTCAGATCGCGGTTGATTCCGATCTAAGCGCCGAACAACGGCGCCTCCGCGTTCATCACACATGCAGCCCGGTGACGTCTCCCACGCCTTGATCCAGCAAGGGGAGAAGGAAAGGTTGGGGAAGACTCCGTCCAGCAGCAGCACGACGGCGTGGTGGTGGTGGAGGAGCACGGAACTCCAGCAGGGATTCGCCAAGCACTACGAGAAACGAGGAGGGAGAGAGGTAGGGCTGCGCCAACATGGGAAGAACTTCGTGTGTTGGGCTGCCCCTTTGCCTCCACTATATATAGGGGAGAGGGAGGGCTGCGCCCCCACCTAGGGTTTCCACCCAAGGGGTGGCGGCAGCCCCAATCCCCATCTGGGGTGGTGGCCAAGTGGGGGGGAGAGGGAGGCACACCAGGCATGGGCCTTAGGGCCCATCTGCCCTTAGGGTTTGCCCCCTCTTCTCTCTAAGCGCATGGGCCTTGGTGGGGAGGCGCCCCAGCCCACCTAGGGGCTGGTCCCTTCTCACACTTGGCCCATGTATGCCTCCGGGGCCCGTGGCCCCTCTCGGTGGACCCCCGGACCCCTCCGGTGGTCCCGGTACACTACCGGTGATGCCCGGAACACTTCCGGTGGCCAAAACCATACTTCCTATATATCAATCTTTACCTCCGGACCTCCTCGTGACGTCCGGGATCTCATCCGAGACTCCGAACAACATTCGGTAACCGCGTACATACTTTCCCTATAACCCTAGCGTCATCGAACCTTAAGTGTGTAGACCCTACGGGTTCGGGAGTCATGCAGACATGGCCGAGACAACTCTCCGGTCAATAACCAACAGTGGGATCTGGATACCCATGTTGGTTCCCACATGCTCCACGATGATCTCATCGGATGAACCACGATGTCAAGGATTCAATCAATCCCGTATACAATTCCCTTTGTCTATCGGTATGATACTTGCCCGAGATTCGATCGTCGGTATCCCGATACCTTGTTCAATCTCGTTACCGGCAAGTATCTTTACTCGTTCCATAACACATCATCCCGTGATCAACTCCTTGGTCACATTGTGCACGTTATGATGATGTCCTACCGAGTGGCCCCAGAGATACCTCTCCGTTTACACGGAGTGACAAATCCCAGTCTCGATTCGTGCCAACCCAACAGACACTTTAGGAGATACCCGTAGTGCACCTTTATAGCCACCTAGTTACATTGTGACATTTGGCACACCCAAAGCACTCCTACGGTATCCGGGAGTTGCACAATCTCATGGTCTAAGGAAATGATACTTGACATTAGAAAAGCTTTAGCATACGAACTACACGATCTTGTGCTAGGCTTAGGATTGGGTCTTGTCCATCACATCATTCTCCTAATGATGTGATCCCGTTATCAATGACATCCAATGTCCATGGTTAGGAAACCGTAACCATCTATTGATCAACGAGCTAGTCAACTAGAGGCTTACTAGGGACATGGTGTTGTCTATGTATCCACACATGTATGTGAGTTTCCTATCAATACAATTCTAGCATGGATAATAAATGATTATCATGAACAATGAAATATAATATAATAATAACTAATTTATTATTGCCTCTAGGGCATATTTCCAATAGTCTCCCACTTGCACTAGAGTCAATAATCTAGTTCACATCGCCATGTGATTAACACTCACAGGTCACATCGCCATGTGACCAACATCCAAAGAGTTTACTAGATTCAATAATCTAGTTCACATCACTATGTGATTAACACTCAATGAGTTCTGGGTTTGATCATGTTATGCTTGTGAGAGAGGTCGTAGTCAACGGGTCTGCCATATTCAGATCCCTATGTATTTCGCAAAACTTTATGTCATATCGTAGATGATGCTACCACGTTCCACTTGGAGCTATTCCAAATTGTTGCTCCATTATACGTATCTGGTATCTCTACTCAGAGCTATCCGGATAGGTGTCAAGCTTTCATCGACGTAACTCTTTACGTCGAACTCTTTATCACCTCCATAACCGAGAAACATTTCCTTATTCCTCTAAGGACAATTTTGACCGCTATCTGGTGATCCATTCCTAGATCTCCTTTGTACCCTCTTGCCAGACATGTGGCAAGGCACACATCTGGTGCGGTACTCAGCACAGCATACTGTATAGAGCCTATGACAAAAACATAGGGGACGACCTTCGTCCTTCCTCTTTCTTCTGCTGTGGTCAATCTTCGAGTCTTACTCAACTTCACACCTTACAACTCAGGTAAGAACCCCTTCTTTGACTGATCTATTTTGAACTCCTTCAAAAACATGTCAAGCTGTGCGTTCTTTGAAAGTATCATCAGGCGTTTTGATCTATTTCTATAGATCTTGATGCCCAATATGTAAGCAGCTTTATCTAGGTCTTCCTTTGAAAATCACTCTTCAAACAACCGTTTATGCTTTCCATAAATTCTACATTATTTCGAATCATTAATGTGTCATCCACATATACTTATCAGAAATGTTGTAGTGCTCCCACTCACTTTCTTGTAAATACAAGTTTCTAGCAAACATTGTATAAACCTAAAAGCTTTGATCACTCCATCAAAGCATATATTCCGACTCCGAGATGCTTGCTCTAGTCCATAGAAGGATTGCTGGAGCCAGCATACCTTTTAGCATCCTTTGGATCGACAAAACCTTTTATTGTATCACATACAACTTTTTCTTATGAAAACTGGTAAGAAAACTTGTTTTGACATCCATCTGTCAGATTTCATAATCGAAAAATATAGCTAATGCTAACATGATTCCGACGGACTTAAGCATGCTACGGGTGAGAAATTATCATCGTAGTCAACTCCTTGAACTTGTGAAAAGACTCTTTCCCACAAGTCGAGCTTCATAGACGGTAACATTACCGCCCATGTCCGTCTTCTTAAAGATCCATTTATCTCAATGGCTTGCCGATCAACAGGCAAGTCCACCAAAGTCCATACTTTGTTCTGATACATGGATCCTTTCTCGGATTTCATGGCTTCTAACCATTTGTTGGAATATGGGCCCACCATCGCTTCTCCATAGCTCGTAGGTTCATTGTTGTCTAACAACATGATATCTAAGACAGGATTACCATACCACTCAGGAGTAGTACATATCCTTGTCGACCTATGAGGTTCGATAGCAACTTGATCCGAAGCTTCATGATCACTATCATTAACTTCCTCTTCAACAGACGTAGGCGCCACAAAAAACATCTTTCTGTGTTGCATCACTCTCTGGTTGAAGTAAAGGTTCGACAACCTCATCAAGTTCTATCTTCCTCCCACTCAATTCTTTCGAGAGAAACTCCTTCTCGAGAAAGGACCCGTTCTTAGCGACAAACAATTTGCCCTCGGATCTGAGATAGAAGGTATACCCAACTGTTACCTTTGGGTATCCTATGAAGATGTGTTTGTCCGCTTTTGGGTTCGAGCTTTTCCGGCTGAAGCCTTAAGCATCGCAGCCCCAAACATTAAGAAACGACAACTTTGGTTTCTTGCCAAACCATGTTCATATGACGTCGTCTCAACGGACTTATATGGTGTCATATCTAAAGTGAATGCAGCTGTCTCTAATGCATAACCTCAAAATAATAGCGGTAGATCGGTAAGAGACATCATAGATCGCACCATATCTCATAAGGTTCGATTATGACGTCCGGACACACCTGTGGTGTTCCAGGTGGCTTCAACTGTGGAACAATTCCTCAATGTCTTAAGTGATTGCCAAACTCATAACTCGGAAATTCTCCTTGATCAGATCGTAGGAACATGATCTTCTTGTTATGATGATTCTTAACTTCACTCTAAAATCGCTTGAACTTTTCAAATGTTTCAGACTTGTGCTTCATTAAGTAAATATACCTATATCTACTCAAATCGTGAGTGGAGATGAGAAAATGGTGATATCCACCGCACGCTTCAATTCTCATTGGATCACACGCATTAGCATGCATGATTTCCAACAAGTCACTTGCCCGTTTCATTGTACCTGAAAACTGGGTCTTAGTCATCCTGCCCATGAGGCATGGCTCGCATGTGTCAAGTGGTTCAAAATCAAGTGACTCCAAACATCCATCGATATGGAGTTTCTTCATGCATCTTACGCCAATATGACCTAAGCGGCAGTGCCACAAGAAAGTGGTACTATCATTATTAACTCTACATCTTTTGGCGTGAACATGTGTATTACCACGACCGAGATTCAATGAACCATTCACATAGGGTGCATGACCATGAAAGTTATTATTCATGTAAACAGAATAACCAGTATTCTCTAACTTAAATGAATAACCGTATTGCAATGAACATTATCTAATCATATTCATGCTCAACGTAGACACCTGATAACATTTATCTAGGTTCGATACTAATCCCGAAGGCAGATGGAGCGTGCGATGGTGATCTCATCAACTTTGGAAACACACACATCGTCACCTCGCCCTTAGCCAGTCTCCGTTTAGTCCGTAGCTTTTGCTTCAAGTCACCAATAATAGCAACTGAACTGGTATCCAATACCGAGGTGCTACCAGGAGTACTAGTGAGGTACACATTAATAACACGTATATACTTTGTTGAAGTTGCCAGCCTTCTTATCTACCATGCATTTGGGGTAATTCCGCTACCAGTGACCGTTCCCCTTACAATAGAAGCACTTAGTCTCGGGTTTGGGTTCAACCTTGGGTTCCTTCACTGGAGCGGCAGGTGGTTTGCCATCCATGAAGTTTCCCTTCTAGCCCTTGCCCTTCTTGAAACCAGTGGTTTTGTTAAACCATCAACACTTGATGCTCCTTCTTGATTTCTACCTTTTGCGGTCTTAAGCACCGCGAACAGCTCCGGGATCAACTCCATCCCTTGCATGTCATAGTTCATCTCGAAGATCTAGTAGCTTAGTGATAGTGACTAGAGAACTCTATCAATCACTATCTTATATGGAAGTTTAACTCCCACTTGATTTAAGTGATTGTAGCATCCAGACATTCTGGGCACATGCTCACTAGTTGAGTTATTCTCCTCCATCTTGTTGGCAAAAGAACTTGTCAGAGGTCTCATACCTCTCAACGCGGGCATGAGCCTGAAATCCCAATTTCAGCTCTTGGAACATCTCATATGTCTTATGGCGTTCAAAACGTCATTGGAATCCCGATTCTAAGCCGTAAAGTATGGTGCACTAAACTATCAAGTAGTCATCAGGATGTGTCTGTCAGGTGTTCACAACCTCCATAGACGATGTTGTAGGGGTTTGCACATCGAGCGGTGCATCAAATATGTAAGCCTTCTGTGTAGCAGTGAGGACACTCCTCGGACTACGGACCCATTCCGCATCATTGCTTACAATATCTTTCAACTTGGTCTTTCTCTAGGAACGTATTGAAACAGGGAGCTACAACGTGAGCTATTTATCTACAACATATTTGCAAAGACAATTTAGACTATGTTCATGATAATTGAGTTCATCTAATCAAATTATTTAATGAACTCCCACTCAGATAGACATCCCTCTAGACATCTAAGTGAAACATGATCCGAGTCAACTAGGCCGTGTCCGATCATCACGTGAGACGGACTAGTCAACATCGGTGAACATCTTCATGTTGATCGTATCTTCTATACGACTCATGCTCGACCTTTCGGTCTTCCGTGTTCCGAGGCCATGTCTGTACATGCTAGGCTCGTCAAGTCAACCTAAGTGTATTGCGTGTGTAAATCTGGCTTACACCCGTTGTATTCGAACGTTAGAATCTATCACACCCGATCATCACGTGGTGCTTCGAAACAACGAACCTTCGCAACGGTGCACAGTTAGGGGGAACACTTTCTTGAAATTATTACGAGGGATCATCTTATTTAAGCTACCGTCGTTCTAAGCAAATAAGATGTAAAACATGATAAACATCACATGCAATCAAATAGTGACATGATATGGCCAATATCATTTGCTCCTTTTGATCTCCATCTTTGGGGCTCCATGATCATCGTTGTCACCGGCATGACACCATGATCTCCATCATCGTGTCTTCTTGAAGTTGTCTCGTCATCTATTACTTCTACTACTATGGCTAACGCTTTAGCAATAAAGTAAAGTAATTACATGACGTTTTTGTTGACACGCAGGTCATAAATAAATAAGGACAACTCCTATGGCTCCTGCCGGTTGTCATACTCATCGACATGCAAATCATGATTCCTGTTACAAGAACATGATCAATCTCATTCATCACATCCTTTTGGCCATATCACATCAGACGGCATATGCTGCAAAAACAAGTTAGACGTCCTCTAATTGTTGTTGCAAGTTTTTACGTAGCTGCTATAGGTTTATAGCAAGAACGTTTCTTACCTACGCCAAAACCACAACGTGATATGCCAATTTCTATTTACCCTTCATAAGGACCCTTTTCATCGAATCTGATCCGACTAAAGTGGGAGAGACAGACACCCGCTAGCCACCTTATGCAACTAGTGCATGTCAGTCGGTGGAACCAGTCTCACATAAGAGTACGTGTAAGGTCGGTCCGGGCCGCTTCATCCCACGATGCCGCAGAATCAAGATAAGACTAGTAAGGGCAAGTAAATTGACAAAATCGACGCCCACAACAACTTGTGTTCTACTCGTGCATAGAAACTACGCATAGACCTAGCGTTGATGCCACTGTTGGGGATCGTAGCAGAAATTTAAAATTTTCTACGCATCACCAAGATCAATCTATGGAGTAATCTAGCAACGAGGGGAAGGGGAGTGCATCTACATACCCTTGTAGATCGCTAAGCGGAAGCGTTGCAAGAACGCGAATGAAGGAGTCGTACTCGCAGCGATTCAGATCATGGTTGATTCCGATCTAAGCGCCGAACAATGGCGCCTCCGCGTTCATCACACGTGCAGCCCGGTGACGTCTCCCACGCCTTGATCCAGCAAGGGGAGAAGGAGAGGTTGGGGAAGACCCCGTCCAGCAGCAGCAAGACGGCGTGGTGGTGGTGGAGGAGCGCGGAACTCCAGCAGGGCTTCGCCAAGCACTACGAGAGACGAGGAGGGAGAGAGGTAGGGCTGCGCCAACATGGGAAGAACTTCGTGTGTTGGGCTGCCCCTTTGCCTCCACTATATATAGGGGGAGAGGGAGGGTTGCGCCCCCACCTAGGGTTTCCACCCTAGGGGTGGCGGCAGCCCCAATCCCCATCTGGGGTGGCGGCCAAGTGGGGGGGAGAGGGAGGCGCACCAGGCATGGGCCTTAGGGCCCATCTGCCCTTAGGTTTGCCCCCTCTTCTCTCTAGGCGCATGGGCCTTGGTGGGGAGGCGCCCTAGCCCACCTAGGGGCTGGTTCCTTCTCACACTTGGCCCATGTATGCCTCCGGGGCCCGTGGCCCCTCCCGGTGGACCCCCGGACCCCTCCGGTGGTCCCGGTACACTACCGGTGATGCCCGGAACACTTCCGGTGGCCAAAACCATACTTCCTATATATCAATCTTTACCTCCGGACCATTCCGGAACTCCTCGTGACGTCCAGGATCTCATCCGGGACTCCGAACAACATTCGGTAACCACGTATATACTTTCCCTATAACCCTAGCGTCATCGAACCTTAAGTATGTAGACCCTACGGGTTCGGGAGTCATGCAGACATGGCCGAGACAACTCTCCGGTCAATAACCAACAGCGGGATCTGGATACCCATGTTGGTTCCCACATGCTCCACGATGATCTCATCGGATGAACCACGATGTCAAGGATTCAATCAATCCCGTATACAGTTCCCTTTGTCTATCGGTATGATACTTGCCCGAGATTCGATCGTCGGTATCCCGATACCTTGTTCAATCTCGTTACCGGCAAGTCTCTTTACTCGTTCCGTAACACATCATCCCGTGATCAACTCCTTGGTCACATTGTGCACATTATGATGATGTCCTACCGAGTGGGCCCAGAGATACCTCTCCATTTACACGGAGTGGCAAATCCCAGTCTCGTTTCGTGCCAACCCAACAGACACTTTTGGAGATACCCGTAGTGCACCTTTATATCCACCCAGTTACGTTGTGACGTTTGGCACACCCAAAGCACTCCTACGGTATCCGGGAGTTGCACAATCTCATGGTCTAAGGAAATAATACTTGACATTAGAAAAGCTTTAGCATACGAACTACACGATCTTGTGCTAGGCTTAGGATTGGGTCTTGTCCATCACATCATTCTCCTAATGATGTGATCCCGTTATCAACGACATACAATATCCATGGTTAGGAAACCGTAACCATCTATTGATCAACGAGCTAGTCAACTAGAGGCTTACTAGGGACATGGTGTTGTCTATGTATCCACACTGTATCTGAGTTTCCTATCAATACAATTCTAGCATGGATAATAAACGATTATCATGAACAATGAAATATAATATAATAATAACTAATTTATTATTGCCTCTAGGGCATATTTCCAACAACCTCAACCTTCGAAAAGCATCCGTTATACGAGTTATGGCAATACTCCCGAACTCCCGCCCCAGTACTGGGTGGCGTCGAGGTTATCTCACCAACAACTGCATAAAAGAGATTTTCGATGTCAGCGAAACTCAGGTATTCCAGAACTGCAACGATAAAATTGTGATGACAACACCTCGGAGCTCAGCTCCCCAGGACACTGCCACAACCCCTAAATGTCAGGAGGCACCAAGAACAATGTTCTCGTCACAAAACCATCGGAATGATTCCAAGATACCCGCGTGATCCTAAAAAAAGTTTAGTGAAATTTTTAGAAGAGAAGAGTCAAAACTCTACGTCAGGATGCCTCACCAGAGCGACGAAGGGACTGAGGAGTAAAAAGAATCCTACTCTCAGATATATATAATCCTAAATGACTCAAAACATTTTTCTAGACTCAACAACGCCAACGATCCGATCAAGCAGGGGCTCCTAAGGTCGGGGAAGGCTCTGATTACCAACTTGTAACGCCCTCGATGCGGATATATCTCCCACGTGTCGAAGCACGACTTAGAGGCATAACCGCATTGAAAGCAATGTCGCAAGTGAGGTAATCTTCACACAACCCATGTAATTGATACGTCTCCAACGTATCTATAATTTTTGATTGCTCCATGCTATATTATCTACTGTTTTTGACTATATTGGGCTTTATTTTCCACTTTTATATTATTTTTTGGGACTAACCTATTAACCAGAGGCCCAGCCCAGAATTGTTGTTTTTGCCTATTTCAGTGTTTCGGAGAAAAAGAATATCAAACGGAGTCCAAACAGAATAAAATCTTCGGGAACGTGATTTTCTCACTGAACATGATCCAGTAGACTTGGACCCTACTCCAGGGGGTCAAAGAGGAGGTCACGAGGGTGGGGGCGCCCCCCTAGAGCGCACCCCCTGCCTCGTGGCCCCTCGGTGCTCCACCGACGTACTCCTTCCTCCTATATATACATGTCTATGTACCAACTACCGATCCGTGTACAGTAACCCTTACTCAATATATACCTAACTATGTACCACAAGCACAACCCATTGGACATTACACAATTGGATATTCATAAATCAAAGCGTCAAAGACATCGATAGGAAATGGCCTTGCTAAGTGGTTCAGGCTTGGGCTCAAGTCTAATCACACTTACAGAAAGAATCAAACTGCTTCTCCCCGTTGAATCCATCCACTAGAAGTAGCCGCTGCAACACCAAGAAGAGTGAAATAGTGATAAGAATATCCTAAAAATATATGGCAACCAAGCCGCAAGATTGGATGGCTGAAGATGGTGTTATGTACATCAAAGATAGAATCCCCATAAATCTCATGGGAGCGGTTCTCCGCAACAAGCTCCACGCCGGAAGAGGAGCACCGTACACACGAGACTTGCCATCACACCTATCCTATCATTTCGCCGTCTCGCATAAAAGTGTCAGAGGAATAGGGTCATGACAAACCGTCAGACTTCGCGTGGTGTACCGGGCAGATGAGTTACTGAACCGACAAGGTTGCCTCTTTTTCTACTCTTCTTGTGATATTACTCATATACACAGTTCTCAGACCTCTACTCCTTGTGGAGATCTATCGATGGTATATACCCACGTTCAGTTCCTTTTAATGAAAGAGTACACGGTATATGCAGTATGTGTGTTTCTGTTGAGTTGATGAAAATACCGGTGATAAACTGCATGTAGTGTTTTAGTGATCAGATCGGTCTTATTCTACAATCTCTGAATATCCAATCAGCATTGTAGGGAACTGGAACACTGGCCGCATTCCGAGAGGGAATTCTTGGTAATGATAATTGATTTGGGAGTTATACTGGTGCTGTTAGATCAATCTCTTCTTTCTTCGCAATCCTCAGATGCGCGCATAATTTCTGTAGCAGTAGGCAAATTGAAGAAACTTGATCGCATGTAGAGGGGAGAGCTATATGGACCAATAGATTGTCGATTAGAGCTTAAAAAGGCACGATAGTTGATGAGACTGGTTGAGCGACAAACCTCGGGTTAACTGATCATAGCCTCTCTCAAGGTCTTTGCGAACTCTTGCGGGTACAGAGCCACCTTTCGAAATCCCAGTGAAGAAGGGGCGAAGCCACGTGGTAAGCAAGGACAGTATTGCCAGTCCATTGCATGCTTTCAAAAGTTGAAGTCACTAGAAGCACCAAGTCAACGTAGTCCAAGATGCTTGTAAATCTGTAGTTAACGAGATTGTGCGATTGAGACAAATTTATTTAGCGGGATCGATCTCTACAATACTAGTACTATAGGGTTATACGAGGATCGTATTGTGACCTAAAGTGTGGCTTTTGAGCTCGCATTTGGCGAGGTGAGACATAGTTCTCAATGTAGTTTTTCGAATACAGTATACATCACCTAATTGCGGCCTATTTTCTCGAGATCGCTTGAGCAAGACGCGTGCCTAAAGAGCGGTGATGCAGAGTCCGCCAGAGATTGGAGTGAGGCGAAGATTAATAATATTGAGCAAGGGAGTTAGGATTCACACAGAGTGATGGCTATAGCAGCAAAAGAAGAGAATAAGAGTATGCGGTCTACTAGCTTCGCCCTGCGCATCTATTTCCCCAGGCGGCGAGCGACGGAGCCCTCGCCAGTACGTGAGGCCAGCCTAGTTTTACAAAAGGCTAGAGACTGAAAAGAGAGTGAAATGAACTGGAGCAGCGGAAACTAAGAAGTATAGCGAGTGACGCATCTGCTACACATCTAATATATATCCTTCTCGAAGCACCATTATAATGTATCAGATTACTACTGTCAAACTTGACTCGAAGAGTGAAAGTACGAACAGTGAGAGGTCATACATACTGGAATGTATTTTACCTCACCCCGCCGCCCACAAAACACGTACGAAAGAGAGAGTCCTTTATCGGCTTAATGTGAGAAGGTAGTCTCGATTAGTGAGAGAAACCAAAAGTAAAGTACACAACAATTCGGAGTCACTATTCTCATCATATCAAGTATCTAACAATCACGTAAGACTTGTGCTTTAGACTTTTATACACTTGCAGTTGCACCTTTGTATCTTGTCATTTAAGCTGGCATATGTTCTTGCTTATTCGAAAAACTGAATTAAACCAAAATATATTTTCTACCTACTAACGGGGAGTTCTCATCCTTAAACTTAGAGGATGAACTCCGAGCGATAAGGAGATAAATGGTTCCCAGACCTGACATTATCGCAGAGTTCGGAGCCTACGACCGAGCTATGCACTAATATCAATTTATGTGCAGGTACAGATTACATGGCACCATCCTAGAGGTCGTACTACAGGGCACCTAGATAATCGTTTGATTTCTAGGTGCCAATGAACAACACCATGTATAGAGAAAGAAAAAGATAATTATAAACGTCTTCTGAAGTGTTACATGTGACTAAAACTAAGAGGGCATATTTACACTCAAAAACACTAAATTAACACTTGATTTATAAATGTACAAAGTTAGAGAGTTGATCTACATGCCTTCTACGTTCAATGTATGGATGGACTGTGGCGTACTACAAACGCAAATGTGTACACAGCGCTTACTCACATTCCAGAGCCATGAATACACCTCACGCACAAATAAACTAATCCGATGTGATGAACCTGTAGCCAAAATATAAATGAGCAATTTCTGACCACGCCAAATGAAAGGAAAAACTGTCTCTACCTGGCTAAACTGCAAGTCATGTTGCTATTTCCGGGGAGGTTTCGACTCTGGAGCATTTGGAGCAAACGTCAACAGCATCTATATAGAGCACTCCCGACAGATCATATGATCAAACTAAAATTAAGGTTACGAGCCGTCGATCCATGTTTAGCGCTTCCCAGCTTATTTTTTAATCTCCATGAGGCGATTAGCCAACTAACTCAATATACCTATATAAGGGCTGGAACAAGCAGTTTCTAAAAAGGACTACAGAAGGTAGTAATAACATTAAGCAATCAACAACTCATGCAATCATAGTAAATCTACTGAAGGCCAGATACAGTGACCCAGTCAAAACCAGCGAGGGAACATGATCAAGTCGACATGTATCAACTAACAAAACAAACCCTCATGTACGCCAAGTCAGCTAGATCATGCAGAAATTATGGAGGGGAAGAGACAGAGAAAGATGTCTCACACCTTCTCTAAGCGCTGAAGCAGGGACGTTTTGAACTGCCGAACGCCACGACCAACAGAGTTTTGATCCAGCCTGTGCGCCTTCTCGAAGGCATAGAACCGACCTAGTTCACAGAGTAACAGATCAAGGTGAGATCCCGAAAAAAGGGCGAACCAGAAGCACCCATTCATGCTACGTGATATGCACTTCTTCAGAGAAAAGCTGGGCGCAGACCACATAACTAGTCACTAATTAATGTTCTGACAATTGAATTCCAAACACAACTTTACCAGAGCAGCACCATCATTCAATCCATTGACTCTTAGGAAACTGTCAGAAAGCACCAGCACTCAATCAAATGCGCCAACTTCGAAAAAACACGAGATCCTGGCTTGGTACTATAATAACAGCCCAAGCAAGTTTCATAACAATCCGCTCACAAAACACTTCTAATCTTAAGAAACAATAGAGACACTAACTCAACATCACACTAAACTCCTAACAACTATGAGCTATTGCATGCTATTTGCCAGCGTCTTGAGCATTAATTTGTTGCTCCAGATTGCGCTATAGCATAAGATGGCATCAATGTTCTGTAAGAAGATCCAGCTCAAGCACTATCCTATCGATACTATTAAGAGTTGTGTGACATTTCCTCAACTATATCCACAACAAAATAAACTGAATGATTGGCGCATGCGTAGACTCACTATCTAGGCCTACATAATATTAAAACATAACCACAGCGAGATTAAATAGCGAACAAATCAAGCCGCAAAAAGCAACACAACGGAGGGAGAACGTTGGAATCTGAAGTTGAATCCTGATAGAGCTAACATTCTAACTTTCTGACGCCTCCTCAAACCAAGCAATTGCCTTCAGAGTTTGCTGAGTAACGTCAAACATATTATACCTGAAGACCTCATGGCAGCATAATCAGGAGTACGATATGAATGTGCTTACATATGTCCCAAAGATCAGCTTCACAGCAAGTTAAGTGACGGCAAACATATCAAGACGGCCTGAAGATTCCATCTAACGCACACAAACCAATGTGCATATCGATGCCCGCGAGGAGCTATACTCTAGACATGCCCACCTTACATAAACACTGACAGACAATCAACTAGCATGTTACTCCCATGAAAATCACGAACAGCACTAACATATATCTACAAGAAAAACGAAGAGCATCGATAACACGATCTTTACCCAGAGATTGGAGAGATATAATATACCTTCCAAAATATTCACTCGCACGTAGAGAAACTTGCGGAATGCGCCACCAAACAATAGATCCTTAGAGGATTTTGCCCTCTTCCGGTCTACTCTGCACACATACCAAGATGATAGCGCTATTGATTGCATTGTGAACCCAAGTGCAAAAACGAATGGGTTCAACAAAATTCACACCAAAACAGCACGCAGCTAAGTAAGTAGTATCGTGCCTTCGAGTGCTCAACGAACTTACCAGATAGGCGACGCGGGCGCGCGCCGCGTCATCGCAGGAATCATTCTGCGTCGCTGCAACACGATTAGGAGAGGCGAGCTAAGCGCTTTTAACAGAGCGCGAGAGAACGCACAGATCCATTCGACAGTCAGATAGATATCTCGTCGCCATGAGAAGGCTACGTGGGCACGAGGCACCCTGATCAAGACCTACATGATATGTCACGACCGGTTTAGGCCCCGCCGTGCTCCGACTCGGACGTGTGCTGCTCATCTCGGACATCGTGGCTGAGAGCGTGCGGGGAGGACGTTGAGCCGAGCCAAGTATGCCGAGGCTCGACGCGGAATTGGTGAGCGACATTTTTGCGCCCTTGCCTAGACATCTTTAGATTCGGCGCGGCCGTCACACTCACCCCTCGCGAGCGCCAACAAATCGCGAGAGGGCTTCTACCGCCGCATATCTGGTAACCCCGCACGGCGGGAGGTCAAGTCGCGTTAGAATGCACTAGGGTCGACCAGAGATTACTGGCCCGGAACCTATAAATAAGGATTGGAATTAGGGAGCTGATCGAACTTCTAGTAGTCCTGAGCGCCGCCCGGCCTCACGCTTACCCTTTACGCCTCAGACAGCTCTAATCGCACTCAAGAGTCGGCTATGGCGATCACCGAGACGAACGTCACTGCTAATGCTGGGTGATGGAGAAGTATAGATGGAACAGCATAGGCAGTGGAGAGTGCCCGGAGAGATGGCAAGTAAAAGAGAATAAGGCTACTGGTCCCTCACGTCAATGGCAGATGTGTTCGTTCGGCGAGCGTAGTCCCCTAGGTATGCCGAAGCAGCATACCCGTTCCTCAGGGTTCGATGTGCTAACCAATTTGATTGAGGCGAGATTCAGAGACAAGGATTGGAGGAGCGGTGATAGATGGAGTCGTGGAAGCTTCCTCTGCTGTTGCTGAGTCGCAATAACCCTTGGGTATATAACTGCTTATAGGGCATGCTTGTGGTGCAACTCGAGCGAGGGGCGCCCCCGTAGGACCCCTAAAAGCTAGCCTTTTACAACAATCCCTTTCCCTATAGATACTTTACTCATGGTACCAGTCCATACAGCTACTAAGACCACTATGGACATTCATTAATGTCAGCACGCAATGCTAGTAAGACTCAAAGAAATAAAAAATGCGCCTCTTGACTTTCAGTGTTAAATCCAGAGCAAGCAATAGTTATGAAAGACTGAAATTTTATTGGTGCAGGAAGACTCTTTACGCGCACAATACCGACCATATATATATTCTGTTTGCTCCTAAGAATTGAAAGGAAAAAGGCCCGTGTCAGTGGTTGCTTACGAATTAGACTGAAATTTGGCTAGGAGAAGAATTGTACTTGAGTTGATGATATGAAACTTAGATCTATATCCATAAGCACGGATATTATATGAGTACTCTCAAAGCCATGAGAATTCATTGATGAGTGCAAGGAAAGAACCGCTAGGATGCGTGCTTCCAAAGATGCCTTTATTAAAGCGTGTTCTTCCAATCTATGAAAATCAAGATGAAGATCTAAAAGTTATTGATGTGTCTCCTATTAAATCTTTGTTTTGCAATATGAATCTTGATGAAACTGAATATGATCTTCCTTTACCTAGAAGGCGTTCTAAAAATTCGGAGTATTTAGATCTTAATGATGAAATTGATGAAAGTGGGATTGAAAGAAATAAAAATCTAGATGTTGCTAAACCCACTATATTGGATTTCAAGGAATTTAATTATGAAAGTTGCTCTTTAATTGATTGTATTTCCTTGTTGCAATCCGTGCTAAATTCTCCACATGCTTATAGTCAAAATAAAGCCTTCACCGAACATATTGTTGATGCCTTGATGCAATCTTATGAAGAAAAACTTGAGTTGAAAGTTTCTATCCCTAGAAAATCTATGATGAGTGGGAATCAACTATTAAAATTAAAATTAAAGATCATGAGTTTTATGCTTTGTGTGATTTGGGTGCTAGTGTCTCACTATTCCCAAGACTTTGTGTGATTTGTCTAGAGTTTCCGTAATTTTGATGATTGCTCTCTAAACTTGCATCTTGCGGATTCCACTATTAAGAAAATGGGAAGAATTAATGATGTTCTTATTGTTGCAAATAGGAATTATGTGCCCGTAGATTTATTGTTCTTGACATAGATTGCAATCCTTCTGTCCTATTATTCTTGGTAGACCTTTCCTTAGAACGGTTGGTGCAATTATTGATATGAAGGAAGGGAATATTAGATTTCAATTTCCATTAAAAAGGGCATGGAACACTTTCCTAGAAAGAAAATAAAATTGCCATATGAAACTATCATGAGAGCCACTTATGGATTGCCTACCAAAGATGGCAATACCTAGATCTATCCTTGTTATGCCTAGCTAGGGGCGTTAAACGATAGCGCTTGTTGGGAGGCAACCCAATTTTATTTTTATTCCTTGATTTTTGCTCCTGTTTAGTAATAAATAATTTATCTAGCCTCTGTTTGGGTTGTGTTTTTTGTGTTTAATTAGTGTTTGTGCCAAGTAGAACCGTTGGGAAGACTTGGGGAAAGTCTTGTTGAACTTGCTGTAAAAAACAGAAACTTTAGCGCTCACGAGAACTGCTGTCATTTTTATTTGGAAAGTGATATTTAGTTAATTATTTTTGCAGATGATTAATAGATAAATTCCTCACGTCCAGAATTTATTTTAGAATTTTTGGGTTTCCAGATCTTGCGCTAGCTACAGATTACTACAGACTGTTCTGTTTTTGACAGATTCTGTTTTTCGTGTGTTGTTTGCTTATTTTGATGAATCTATGGCTAGTAAAATAGTTTATATCCATAGAGAAGTTGGAATACAGTAGGTTTAACACCAATATAAATAAAGAATGAGTTCATTACAGTACCTTGAAGTGGTCTTTTGTTTTCTTTCGCTAACGGAGCTCACGAGTTTTCTATTTTGAGTTTTGTGTTGTGAAGTTTTCAAGTTTTGGGTAAGAATTTGATGGATTATGGAACAAGGAGTGGCAAGAGCCTAAATTGGGGATGCCCATGGCACCCCAAGATAATCCAAGGACACCAAAAAGTCAAAGCTTGGGGATGCCCCGGAAGGCATCCCCTCTTTCGTCCACTTCCATCGGTAATTTACTTGGAGCTATATTTTTATTCACCAACATGATATGTGTTTTGCTTGGAGCGTCTTGTATTATTTGTGTCTTTGTTTGTTAGTATGCCACAATCATCCTTGCTGTACACCACCTTTTGAGAGAGCCATACATGAATTAAAATTTGATAGAATACTCTATGTGCTTCACTTATATCTTTTGAGCATAAGTAGTTTTGCTCTATGTGCTTCACTTATATCTTTTGAGCTATGTAATTTTGCTCTATGTGCTTCACTTATATCTTTTAGAGCGACGGTGGTGGATCTTTTAATAATTAAATTAAGTTAACAACTCATTGGTGAGACTCATCAAACAGATTTTATTTTAAAACGAATGCCTCTACACAACCTCTAGAATTTGATCTACTAAAAGATGTAAAGGAGAGTTCTCAATTGACAAATCAATGACGATGGTAACATACTGATAACTTAATAATAAATTTAAACTGTCTGTGGTATATCTAAACAAGAAGTTTATAGTGATAACTTTCTTATGTTGGAGAATGGATTAGTATAGAGGTAAGAAACTATGAAAAAGCATCTGCACAGCTGGCAGTTAGAGTAGGGGATTAGCGTTTGTCGCACGACTATGGCATGTGGAGAACATTAATTCAAAGATTGAATAAGAGGCACTAAGATGCAGAGTGGGTGATAGTAAGGCATGTGTTTTGATTTTCGTGATTCATCTTGATTGGCTCGTAGAAGAGAGAGATGAAGTGAGTCTTTAGATTTCCGTACGTGGGTGTCGAAAAGTTAGGTGAGTTGTCCCGTACGCATTCCGAGTTCCATGTGGACATGTTCGAATTATGGAGCCGATGTGCCGTGTATGCTGATTATGAGTAGTCTCCGGATGCACAACGCAGTTTTTATTTAGTAGTTTATGCCTTATGAGTGCGTGGGCTGGCCTTCATGGACGAAGCTGACGGATGCGCTCTTTCCCCAATACAACCATGATCTCCTAACGGAACGCAAACTGCGCACTTTAAAGTTAAGCTTATACTGCCTTTGATAATCTTCCTAGATTTTAGCTGCACATAAATATCAAACATGACAAGTTTCTTTATGACTAATTGTTGAGTCCTGATTATGGAGTAAGCTACGCAGTTTCTCACCTTTCAGCATCGTTTGCATAGCCAGCCTACTAATACGTTGCCGCACCTTTACGCTGGTATCGATACACTACCCAATTAAACTTCCCCACACATACAGTCCACCATATTTTCGGGGGACCTAGGAATATTGCGCGATTATCCCATAGCGACTTCAGAGAATAATTATCGATGGGACAGCAATTCGACCTTAATTTCGAAGTGCAATAGGTGCATCATCCAGCGCAACGATATTCATGATTTTTGCATCAATTGTCATGAGTGGTTTACGCGGAATTTACACCCGTCATCAGTTTGGAGGTGTTAGTTTTACCAACCAGCAGAGTATTCTGCTTGTAGGCAAGCTAGCCTTGTCACCACCCGATTTTTTTCCACTTGTTCATTACGGAGAGTTTTCCACTCACTGTCATGACCCTACCTTACCAAGATAAGTGATAGCCCAGCTGGACTGGCGTTCCATTGCATATCCCGGGTACAAATGCGAAAATAGCGAAAGGACCTCATCAGGTAAAGTCGACACCTTTTACGTGTGGTGTCAACGGCTATAGTCCAAAGTGCATTTTCTAATTAGATTTAGAAGTTCAATACTTTTAGTTTTTGAAACGAAGCTTTAAGGTAATTTCCATTGAACCTTGTTACAACCCAAACATAAAAAGTGCTAGATGAACATGCAACATTTCAAACATGTTCAATAGCGGTACGAATTGTTCGTCCCAGAAAAAGGCCTAAGAAAGAAAATAAGATAAAAAGGGGCAATGCTACTATCCTTTTTTTCCACACTTGTGCTTCAAAGTAGAACCATGATATAGCCGATGTTTCATATTTGTGCTTCAAAGTAGCACCATGATCTTCATGATAGAGAGTCTCCTATGTTGTCACTTTCATATACTAGTGGGAATTTTTCATTATAGAACTTGGCTTGTATATTCCAATGATGGGCTTCCTCAAAATGCCCTAGGTCTTCGTGAGCAAGCAAGTTGGATGCACACCCACTTAGTTTTCTTTTTGAGCTTTCATACACTTATAGCTCTAGTGCATCCGTTGCATGGCAATCCCTACTCACTCACATTGATATCTATTGATGGGCATCTCCATAGCCCGTTGATACGCCTAGTTGATGTGAGACTATCTTCTCCCTTTTTGTCTTCTCCACAACCACCATTCTATTCCACCTATAGTGCTATCCATGGCTCACGCTCATGTATTGCGTGAAGATTGAAAAAGTTTTGAAAAATTAAGAGTATGAAACAATTGCTTGGCTTGTCATCAGGGGGTTGTGCATGATTAATACTACCTTGTGTGGTGGTAAGAGATAGGAGGAATAGCGATGAAGCGTATTATCTAGAGTGATTATTGGCCATCTTTTTGGATGATAAGACAAACTTTCATATTTTGCCAATCTGTTGTGTTCATGTGAAGAAGTACATAGAATTGCTTGTTATATGATTGTGAATTATTGCTTTAAGTAATTACTTTTTACTTTTTTGAGTTAAATCTGATATATCAACGAACTCTTTTTTTTTGGAAATTTCTTGGAATCTTTTCACTTAATCTCCTGATATATTTCCAATCATCATCGCACAAACCCAGAATTGAGGAGAGAGTTCCCGCATTGAAGGATTAGTCGCCAGCAGGCCACTAAAGCACGGAGTATCTGGCGAGGCAATCAAAAAATTTACCTCTTCCTTTTATCTATTTCCCTTTGACATTAACTACTCCGAAATTCTGTTTACGCCCATAAGCAGGAATTTAACGGGTGCTCCTGATACGTTCTTACATCAACAAGTGTAGAATTTCGCCTGCAACGTATATAATATTCAATATTTTAATTGGCTCACGAGACAATGTTCCATTATACAATTATTCACTTGTTTCTGGAGGAGATAGCCTATATAAATACTTGGTGAAAACGGTTAGTGGAATTTCCGAGGGCACTTTAATATAATATTCAATCTGCCAACATACGAGAAAGCAACTAAACCTATTCTCAAATCGACCTTCACTCACAGTGTTTAAAGTTTGTTCAGGCACCCCTCCAACATAGACTTCCAGATTCTGGTATTATCAGTTATTGCAGATTACTTTCATGCTGTAACCAATGCATTGAGTATCATCACAATAAATGAATCTAAGCAACAGTAGCTAACGCATCAAAACAACAAATTAACTTCTCTATCTTCGGGTGGGAACGTAGGGCATTATTTTCCGTCAACCTATAGAACAACGTTGAGTCAAGAATCGATGAATAGAACGAGCTTTGGAGCCCAACAAGGCTACTAAATACACGGGGAAAAAGAATCAATTAAACGAACAACTTTCATAGATTAAGATTCCTTGAAATCCAATATAGCTGGTGTTAGCAACATCTAGATTTTTATTTCTTTCAATCCCACTTTCATCAATTTCATCATTAAGATCTAATACTCCGAATTTTTAGAACGCCTTCTAGGTAAAGGAAGATCATATTCAGTTTCATCAAGATTCATATTGCAAAACAAAGATTTAATAGGGGACACATCAATAACTTTTAGATCTTTCATTATTTTCATAGGAATTGGAAGAACACGCTTTAATAAAGGCTATCTTGAAGCACGCATCCTAGCGGTTCTTTCTTTGCACTCATCAATGGAAATTCTCATGGCTTTGAGAGACTCATTGATATCATGCTTAGGTGGAATAGATCTAAGTTTCAAAGAATCAACATCAAGAGCAATTCTATCAACGTTCCTAGCCAAATCATCAATCTTAAGCAATTTTTCTTCAATCATAGCATTAAAATTCTTTTGCGAAGTAATAAATTCTTTAATATTAGAATCAAAATCAGAGGGCATCTTATTATAATTTCCATAAGAATTGTTGTAGGAATTACACATACCCCCAAACGATCAGAACAGGAGCCAAAAACCTAATTCCACCGCCGCAACTTTCTGTATCCATGAGATCCCATCTTGGGGCCTGTTCCGGAGCTCCGCCGGAAGAGGGCCGTCATCACGGAGGGCTTCTACATCATCTAGCCCCTCCGATGAAGTGTGAGTAGTTTACCTCAGACCTTCGGGTCCATAGTTAGTAGCTAGATGGCTTCTTCTCTCGTCTTTGAATCTCAATACAAAGTTCTCCCTCTCTTGTGGAGATCTATTCGATGTAATCTTCTTTTTGCGGTGTGTTTGTTGAGACCGATGAATTGTGGGTTTATGATCAAGTCTATCTATGAATAATATTTGAATCTTCTCTGAATTCTTTTATGTATGATTGGTTATCTTTGCAAGTCTCTTCGAATTATCCGTTTGGTTTGGCCAACTAGATTGGTAGTTCTTGCCATGGGAGAAGTGCTTAGCTTTGGGTTCGATCTTGCGGTGTCCTTTCCCAGTGACAGAAGGGGCAGCAAGGCACGTATTGTATCGTTGCCATCGAGGATAACAAGAGGGGTTTATTTCATATTGCATGAATTTATCTCTCTACATCATGTCATCTTGCTTAAGGCGTTACTCTGTTTTAACTTAATACTCTAGATGCATGCTGGATAGCGGTCGATGAGTGGAGTAATAGTAGTAGATGCAGAATCGTTTCGGTCTACTTGTCACGGACGTGATGCCTATATACATGATCATGCCTAGATATTCTCATAACTATGCTCAATTCTGTCAATTGCTCAACAGTAATTTGTTCACCCACCGTAGAATACTTATGCTCTTGAGAGAAGCCACTAGTGAAACCTATGCCCCCGGGTCTATTCTCATCATATCAATCTCCATCACTTTAATCTTGCTTTGCTTTTTACTTTGCTTTACTTTTTACTTTGCATCTTTATACCAAAAATACCAAAAATATTATATCTATCAGATCTCACTCTCGTAAGTGACCGTGAAGGGATTGACAACCCCTAATCGCGTTGGTTGCGAGTAGCTATCGTTTTTGTGCAGGTACGAGGGACTTGAGCGCTCCTATATTACAAGCCAGGGGCCTCGAGGGCTCGAATACAAGAGCTCGATCATAGACGAGTCAGCGGAAGCAACAATATCTGAGTACAGTCATAAGTAAACAAGTTTGCCTTAAGAAGGCTAGCACAAACTGGGATACAAATCGAAAGAGGTGCAGGCCTCCTGCCTGGGATCCTCCTAAACTAATCCTCGTCATCGTCAGCGGACTGCCACGTAGTAGTAGGCACCTCCCGAGTAGTAGTAGTCGTCGTCGACGGTGGCGTCTGGCTCCTGGGCTCCAACGTCTGGTCGCAGCAATCGAGTATAGAAAAGGGGGAAAAGAGGGAGCAAAGCAACCGTGAGTACTCATCCAAAGTACTCGCAAGCAAGGGACTACACTACATATGTATGCATTGGTATCAAATGGAATAAGGGTATCATATGTGGACTGAACTGCAGAAATCCGGAATAAGAGGGGGATAACTAGTCATGTAGAAGACTACGCTTCTGGTAACCTCCATCTTGCAGCAGGAGAAGAGAGTAGATGGTAAGTTCACCAAGTAGCATCGTGTAGCATAATCCTAACCGATGATCCTCCCCTCGTCGCCCTGTGAGAGAGCGATCACCGGTTGTATCTGGAACTTGGAAGGGTGTGTTTTATTAAGTATCCGGTTCTAGTTGTCATAAGGTCAAGGTATGACTCCAAGTCGTCCTATTACCGAAGATCACGGCTATTCGAATAGATTAACTTCCCTGCAGGGGTGCACCATATTTCCCAACACGCTCGATCCCCTTTGTCCGGACACACTTTTCTGGGTCATGCCCGGCCTCGGAAGATCAACACGTCGCAGCCCTACCTAGGCACAATAAAGAGGTCAGCATGCCGATCTAAATCCTATGGCGTAGGGGTCTGGGACCATCGCCCATTGCACACCTGCACGTTGCGTACGCGGCCGGTGAGCAGACCTAGCCTCCCTTATACAAGAGTAGGCGTTCCAGTCGAACCCGGCGCGCGCCGCTCAGTTGCTGACGTCACGAAGGCTTCGGCTGATACCACGATGTCGAGTGCCCATAACTGTCCCTGTGTAGATGGTTAGTGTGTATAGGCCAGTAGCCAGACTCGGATCAAATACCAAGATCTCGTTAAGCGTGTTATTTTGAAATAACCGCGAATGCCGACCAGGGCCAGGCCCACCTCTCTCCTAGGTGGTCTCAACCTGCCCTGTCGCTTCGCCACAAAGATCCACACAGAGGGCTGTCGGGAAAGTATGTCCTTCCAGCCCCCAATTCGTGAATCAACCGCGGGTACTCCTCGAGCCAACCCGACTTTAGTCATCACATGTATCATGTATAAAGTATATAGTATATACCCGTGATCACCTCCCGAGTGATCACGGCCGGATAGTATAGCATGGCAGACGGACAAGAATGTAGGGCCACTGATGATAAACTAGCATCCTATACTAAGAATTAGGATTGCAGGTAAAGGTAACAACAATAGTAGCAAGGACAGGCTATGCATCAGGATAGGATTAACGGAAAGCAGTAACATGCTACACTACTCTAATGCAAGCAGAATAGTACCGAGAGTAGGCGATATCTGGTGATCAAGGGGGGGGGCTTGCCTGGTTGCTCTGGCAAGAGAGAGGGGTCGTCAACACCGTAGTCGTACTGGGTAGCAGCGGCGTCGGTCTTGGTGTCTAGCGAGAGAAGAGGGGGAAGAAACAATAAATATAATGCAAACAAATGCATGACGATGCATGACATGACAAAGCGTGATGCTAGGTGTGCCCTAACGCGGTACGAGTTGGTACCGGTGAAGGAGGAAAACATCCGGGAAAGTATTTCCAGTGTTTCGCGTTTTAGGACAGCTGAACCGGAGGGGGAAAGTTGCATGTTTGCTATGCTAGGGATGCGTGGCGGACGAACGGGCTGCGTATCCAGATTCGTCTCGTCGTTCTGAGCAACTTTCATGTACAAAGTTTTTCCATCCGAGCTACGGTTTATTTTATATGATTTTTCAAAGATTAAAGCACTTTCAGAAACTATGGAAAATAACAGAAAAGAATTGTGACGTCAGCATGGTGTCAGCATGACATCAGCAGGTCAACAGACCCGCTGACTGGTCAAACTGACCAGTGGGTCCCACCTGTCATAGAGAGTAGGGCTAACATAGGTTAACCTAAACTAACTAAGTTAATTAATTAGACGGGGCCCACCTATCAGTGTCTAATTGTGTTAATTAAATTAGCTTAATTAACTTTGTTAATTAGGGGAGTGTAGGCCCCAACTGTCAGTTGCATGTGCTGGTCCAGTCAGCATGGTGGACCGGGTCAACAAGCCGGCCGGGCCCCTGGGGCCCACGGGTCAGCGACCCAGGGGGTGGCCCCAGGCCGTCCATGTTGGCGGACGGCGTTGGCGTGCCGGCGGCGACCTCCAGGACGGCGGCGCGGCTCGGCCACGGTCGGAAAATGGCCATCGGGGACCGTTTGGACCGCCGCGAGCACCTACAGGTGCAGGGGGTGGCATGCTTCCAGCTGGTGCATCGCTGGGTTCGAGGGCTGGCCGGAGTGGCGCCGGCGACGAGCAGGGGCGGCGGCGGCGTTCGGTGGCTCAAGGAGAAGTGGGCTGTGGGGGCTCTTTTGGCGCGGAACCTGGTGTATTCGAACGCGGGCATCGCACCGCATCGAACGGTGGCAGCGGTGGCCGTTGAAACGGCCCGCAGCGTCGACGGCGGAGTCTAGCGACGGTGGCCGGAGCTCGAGCAAGCGTGGAAGCTAACTACGGTACACAGGGAGGAGAAGGGAGAGGGGGTTCGATGCGGCTGCTCACTGGGCCCTGCAGGTGTGCACAAGTGGGCTGGGGGAAGCGTGTCGTCACCGGAATCATCGCCGGAGTCGAAGATGGCCGTACGGGGAGAAGAGGTCGCCGGGCTCGTCTCGGTGGCTCCCGGCTCCAATGGCTTGGACCGGACGACGCGGAGGACGAAGGCGGAGCGCTACGTCATCGGGGCGAGACGAGGGGTCGACGGGGAGCGCGGGATCGACGGGCGCGCGGCAGCGGCTGCGCTCTGTGAGGAGGGAGAAGGGTGAGGGGGAGCGAGGGAGTGTGGTACTGGGGGCGCTAGGGTTAGGGGTTAGGTCGGAGGCGACCTAGTAGGCGATGGGGGAGCGGCGGATGGCCGACGCGTGGTCATCCATGGCCGCAGGCGGTCGAACGGCGGCCATCGCGCCTCAGGTGAACAGAGGTAGGGGGTGACCCATTAGGTGGGCTGGGTTGTGTTGTGCACTGGGCCTTTGCACTATGCACTTAGGCCCAGTGCACAGTGAGTCTTCTTTTCCTTTCTTTTATTTCTATTTTCCCTTTTATTTTATTCTGTTTATTTAGTTCTCCTCTACTTTGCCTTTAGTTTAGATAGAAAATGAATTTTGGTGAACATGAAACTTGGCACATAAATATTGGGTCATATAATTGAGTTGCCCACGAAATTTCAAGTCATTTTGAAAAGTATTAATATTTGTTTACTTTTAAAAGGTTAATTTAAATGTTGTTTGTTCCTGTTTTAATTATCTTAGAGGCATTTAAACATTCCCAAAATGTTGTTTATTGTTTGTTAATTTGTTAGTGAATATTTACAACCTTTTGAACATTTTTAATTCACTGCTTTATGAAATTATAATCTGACTTGTTATTTTGAATTTGAATTTGATCTTAGTTTGAGACAAGTGAGGTTTAGCAAGAGTAATAGTAGTGACATGGCATCATTAACAGAGGATTATTGTAGCTTAATTATCCGGGCGTCACAGAAGGTTTTGAAAGTACACACAATCTCTTGGTGGTTTTGGTAATTCATGTCAACATACATTTCCTTGGACTAATGATTTCCTTGAGTACATCCATGAATAGTCTCTTTAGTTACAACTTGGGAACTGAAGATGAAACCCCACAAAATGCTAAGGACAAGTGTTGGCCAAGCCTCTAGACTTCATTTTATATTTAAGTGATCCAAGACCACATTGAGTCTATAGGTATTGTTGGAGCTGTGTCGAATATTGTGTACAAGATAGGTTACAGTTGGACTCTGAGTTGTATTGTGTTTAGATAGGATATGGAGTCGGGTCCTAATAGGACACTTGTATCCTAGGCCTCTCTTATATAGTGAGCGTAGACACACGATGTAACCTACGCCAACATAATAGCACAGGCGCGCAAGGGGGAGCCGGCGGCGTGTGCCGGCGCTCGGGTGGCCGGTGTGCGTTATTGTGACGGTGTCACGGGGAGGAGCGCCCGTAGTCAGGCCCCGGGGATGTAGTCATGATGATGAACGTCGTTAACAAATCTCGATGTCGTGCTCTTGTGATTGCTTGGTCCTTGGATAATTGACGATATACCTCGAATTTATTTTAACAAGTGGTATCATGAGCTAGGATGTTCGGAGGTTGATATGGATCATTGAGCTAGAGGAAGGAAGGAAGCGTTGACGGAAGACTGCAGGAAGCAATCCTGATACGGGATTAGTCATCGGCGAGTTAGGATGCAGAGCAGATGTATTGGTCGTCTTGTGATCTTCGGTGAAGCAAATGGAAGCGAGCAGCAGAATCGGCGAGTTCGATAGTACAAGGCGAACGACACGGAAATTGGAAATCATGGCAGAGGCTGGCGGCGCGTGGCAGGCGGTGGCAGCAGCACAAGACACACAATAGGGCGTTACGGCGGCGTGTACGCAGAGGTTCGTCTCGCGGGCAGAGGTCCAAAGCGCGTGCGTGGGCGCCGGTAAGGGAAGGCCTATGTGGCCTTATCCAGTACGGAAGCTGCAAGGCGTGGTGCTGGCCGAGGCGAGGCTGGCCGAGCGGGCCATGTCAGGCGTGGCCTAGAGATGCGTGGGTGGTGCAGGCCGAGATCGATTCCATGTGGCACCGGATTTGTTTTAGACCAAAAGGAGGACCGAGTCCTCGTGTACAACACGGACGGAGGCAGCATCAGATCAATCGGCAGAAAGGAAATCCATCAAGCGATACGTACTAGCTGGGACATTGACAAGGCAAAAATCTAGCATTCGGAGTTGTGAGAAGACCAGAGGGTGTTTTTGCGTTGATAGCTTGGATTATTTTCACACAGTCAGTCGTACAAAGAACTATGACACGAACGGGTATCTAGTTTGGGGTGGAGAAGTTCACGGAACTGAAAACCTTGCGTTATGAAAGACAGGGTGAAAGATTTGTTGGCATAATAAGAATGTTTGAAGGCGTTGCGGGAAGTCATGTCAGCTAAGATGGAATATCATGTGATGGATGAAAATTTGCGGAAGACGATTTGGGAGCCTCGAGCGTGTCATGCAGTCGAACAAGTTCGGCTTGGTCGGACTAGTCAGTCTGATGGATCGACGCAAATCGGTTGGTACAGAAGACAGTGGTGAGATCGGCAACGACGATATAGGAGCGTGATGCTGATGGTGACCGACTTCTGAGCGTGGAAACACATGACGCAGGCCTGAAGGCTTGTGTGGCTTCGACAAGGCTATGGCGCGGAGTTGATTCAAGACGGTGCACATGAGAGCTTGAAGACGATGGGCCGCGGGGTGGACTGATCATCTATCATGGAGTCATGTTAAAGGTGGAGCTGGATTGAGGGGCCACGGTGTAAGGATCCAGAGAATCGAAGCCTATTTAAGCTGGGAAAAAGCGAGGAACACATAGTTCGGACTAGAGCCCAGTGGTCTGATGGAAGCGTGAAACTCGTCATCGGTCGGTGATGATTGGTGGTACTCTGCAGTGGGGGTTGAGTGGTGTGGGTTCACGACCCTTGAGACTCGATCAGGACAGCGGAGGCTCGACGCAGTAATAGCGGCGAGGTGTGCGGTATGCACGAGGCATGGAGACGGACCAGGGCTGTGGTGGTCATACATGTGGTGAGACAACTGCGAATTTGACTCGGGATGACTATAAGCAATGATGAAATTCCTTCAGGTTTCAAACAGGCGGTCAAGAAAGGAGCGGTGATGTTTAGTTCAGGTAACTCTTATGTGTGACACCCAATATGTGAGTTGTTCACTTTCACGCAGGTCAGTGATCGGTGTGTGATGATGTTGACGGACACTTTAGAAGTTGGGAGCACAAATTAGAGTAAGGAAAACTTAATTTCGCTCGAGCGTTGACTGTGGTCAAGAAAAGGAGGGACTACAAGTTGCAGGTGGAGTCACATGGAGTCTTTAGAGTAGCAGCGGTACTCATGGGATAAACTCAAGTCCAATGTACATGGAAGTTTGACGCATGGACGAATTCAAGGTGGTGGAGAATATTCGTCAAGGTAGAGTTTGTTGGAGTTGTGTCGAATATTGTGTACAACGTAGGTTACAGTTGGACTCTAAGTTGTATTGTGTTTAGATAGGATATGGAGTCGTGTCCTAATAGGACACTTGTATCCTAGGCCTCTCTTATATAGCGAGGGTAGACACACGATGTAACATATGCCAACATAATAGCACAGGTGCACAAGGGGGAGCCGGCGGCGTGTGCCGGCGCCCGGGTGGCCGGTGTGCGTTATTGTGACGGTGTCACGGGGAGGAGCGCTCGTAGTCAGACCCCGGGGATGTAGCCATGATGGTGAACCTCGTTAACAAATCTCGGTGTCATGCTCTTGTGATTGTTTGGTCCTTAGATGATCGACGGTATGCCTCGGATTTATTCTACCAGGTATGCCAGTACTATTAAAAGGGAATGAGGTTCATATGATGAGTTCATTACTCAAGTGCTTAAAGTTTAAACTCCAAAAGCCTCATACAAGTTTCCGCATTCCCATTATATCACAAATCAAATATTCAACTTGGACTCACTGAATCATTTTACACTGGAGTCACCGAGTCACATCGATATAGCCGTTGTCCTAAACCCCAAACTTTTGGTCTCACTGAGTTGGCCCTTTGGTCCCATCAAAGAGCACTTGCCAACCTTTTATTGCCTACCGTAGTTCGTTCGGAATTTCTGAACAGTTTTAGTCTGTGACACCGAAGTGTGTTAAGTGGTTAGTTCATCACAACTCGGACCAGCAAACAATTCCATCTGGGGTCACCGAAATATCAAAAGTTTGAATCTTTTGTACAGTTCAGTCTGACCGAGTATTTTCATTCGACCTCACTGAAATGTGCTAAAAGTGAGCAGCGGTCAGATTCTTGGTGCTGCCTATATATACCCCCAACCACTCCACAATTGTCTCTCGAAGCAAACACGTTACATGTCCATATTTCTGAGAGAGAACTCCCACCCCTTGTGCTAATTTCAAAGGGATTCCACTCCAACCATTGATCGTTTGATTTCTAGTCACCTCATTGTTTTCCACCCAAACCCTCTCCTACCCTAAAGCCAAAATCTGTGAGAGAGTGTTTGAGTGTTGAGGAGATTACCTTTTGAAGCACAAGAACAAGGAGTTCATCATCAACCCCAACTATTGCCTTTTGGAGGGTGGTGCCTCCTAGATTGGTTAGGTGTGCCTGGGAGTCTTCAAATCTTGTGGTGAAACCAAGCAGCTTTTGAGGGCAAGGAGATTACCTACTTCATGAAGATCTACCCGAGTGAGGCCAGCCCTTCGTGGGCGTAAGCCATGGTGGGATAGACAATGTTGCTCCTTCGTAGACCTTTCATGGTGTGAGCCCTCCGTGGACTCGATTTTTTTGTGGAATCTTGCAACCGTAATCCTTGTGATTGAAGCCTCCATCAACGTGGATATACGATATCACCACCTATCGAAACCAAGGGTAAAAAATCCTCCATGTCAACCATTGTTTGTGAATCTCTCAAACTCTACTCCTTAATTTCTTGCACGTGCATGATCTTCACTTCCTATACTCTAGATATGCATGTGTAGGACGCTATTATGACTTGTTAGATAATACTAAAATCTGCCTAAATAACAAAAATTTTAAAATTGGTCATTGGCTTGTGGTAGTTGTCTATTCACCCCCCTCCCCTCTCTAGACACTCCTTTTGATCCTACAGGTTTCGAGTTGCTTAATGGTCTCGTTGCCCTCAACAACAAGTTTCATAAGGTAGAGAAACTTAGCTAGGTTTTGACCACCTAGAGTAATCATGAATTTATGCAAGCCTACCAACATACGTTGCTCCTCATCATCCTCATCACTACCACCCTTTGCATCACGAGAAACATCGGTAAGGAGAGAGAGAGAGAGAGGAAGGTACCTTAAGACTTATTTGCCATAAGGCATTTGTGGGAGCCAATTTGCTCATCATCCTTGACCTTCAATGGTCATAAGGCACTTGTGGGAGTTGCCTTTGTAGTTTGCAATCGTACTTGATTATCTTGTCATCTTTGACCACCTTTAATTGGGCTACACCCACAACATCTTCAGGGTCGGAGTCGTCGGAAGCTGGAGCAATGCGTGTCTTCTCTTCCTTATTCTTGAGCCTTGCATTTCATGGATAAGGCAACTTCTTGACAAACTGGCTCTTGTGTGGGTGCAAGAAGTGGTCAACCCGGCCTTAGGTTGGTTGACGTAACGTCAGGTGACTTTGCGTCACTGACATGTGGATCATCTGGTTTGCGGCCCCACATGCCAGTGACCCTAAGTCACTCAACTCTCTAAGTCGGCCAATCCCAGTCGGGTAAACCCATATGCTACCGACTCCCATGTTCAACAGTTGGTTGTCCACAGTACTAGTGAGGAGGATTTATCGTTATAGATAGGTTGATCAGGGAAGATGTCAAACAGAGGAGAACAGGGAGTGCATAGGGAGTGAATGGGTGAACCAGAGGAGAATACACGTTGGATGGAGTGCATCGTAGAAATGGTGTGGAAAATTTCTTGTTGTGTGAATTAGATTGTTATAAAATGGTGAAAATGAATACATTTATTGTTTGTTAGATACTACTTCCTTTGTTCCATAGTGTAAGATGTTTTATTGACAATAGTGTAGTGCGAGAAAACGTCTTATATTATAGGATGGAGGGAGTAGATGATTTGAACGAGACTATCTGTTTACTTGTGTCAGATGCATGGTTTGCCATTTATTTGTATGCCAATCTGTGGACCAGATTATTATCTTCAAATGCAAATCACTTTATATAATTTTCTACACAATTTATTTTTCACATCACCGCTCAGCATGTCTAACTTAGATATTGTGTACCAGACAAACAAAATCTCATATCAGCATGTTCTCGACATATACAGACCACTGACAAGATAATCTATGCTCAACATGTCCAAACGCATCGCAGCCGTACACACCCTTGGAAGTTTCAAGGGTGCCCGAGCTGAACCAATCTCAAATATTTGGAAGAGCCACATGAGACTACAACCCCAACCTCCACCGCTGAGAGATCCCGGCCCATGTCTGAGCTAGGACAAACAGAAAAACAAACAGTGCGATAGCATTACCAACACTTGTAAGACGCAGAGCCATATGTCCTCAACTATTCTCTTCATATTTCATTTTCTTTGGGCAGGGTAGCGGCTGGCAGCACAAGCCATGGCCGTTTCCCTTGGATGGAAGAAGCAACCTTTACAACAACAATGAGAATGCAAAATCATGCAACAACAGCTACCTGCCCTATCAACAACCATCTCTGCCAACAACACAGTTAACCACCCGGGAGGCATCAGCCATCATCCCCAGACAAGACTCTGAACAAGGTAAGGAGGAGGAAGAAATATCACATGTACAAAAGGATCAAACAGAACTGGTTTGGGGTTTGGAGGAAGGTTGGTTTTTCTACGGCCCGACGCTATCTACTGCATTGATCCTATCGACAAAACGATGCGCCCGCACGCATCAGCTCACGCCCGACAACGAGGCGTCACCGCCCGTCGTCCCTCCTGCTGTCAGCCGCCCGCGACGAGTCCCTGCTGGACGCCTTGATCGCGTCCGCGATCATGACGGCCACCGAGGCCTTGTGGAGGGCGAGGTCCGCCTTGTGCATCAGGCAATGGGCCTTCTCCCTCTTGAGCCTGGCCATCGTCGCGGCGTGCTGCGCGGCGCTCGTGGCGTCACGCAGCTTGAGCTCCTCGACGTCCACACGGTGGCTCTGGGGCGCCTGCTTCGAGTTCTGGTACTCATGGATTGCAGTGTTCCAGTGATCAGGCACGCCTCCTCGCCTTATTTTCTGGCTGCGGAAGGACGGGGACGGTTGGTGATCCTCAGAGAATGCAAAGCTTGCATTCCTTTTCATACTGTTAGTCCTGAATCTTGGAGTAGAACCTCTGTCCGAAGCATCAGACGTGCGAGGGGAATCTGTTCTCATAGAGAACCTGGGGGAGTACCCTGTTGGTGAATTAAGAGAACCACCGTCATAGGATTCATATGTCCTCCCATCCCCAACATATTCGCCGTTTTTCCGGCCTGAAGCTTTTGACAAAAAAACAAACAAACAGAAACTGTATCAGCAAATGCAGGGGGGAAAAGCACGAGCCGTTGATTTGACTACAGAACATAAAGGGTGTACCTTGTCGGTAAAAGCCATCCTGCTCTCTCGAAAAGCTGTGGCATCCAGAGTACATAAGCTTCTTATGTGATCTCTGCTTCGGTCCCTTGGATACCTGAAGCCGGAGTCCACGAGGTTTCAAACAGAAGGCAAAGAGTGCAGGTTTGGAGGGCGGCCTCTTTCCTTGGTACCCATTTGATGAACCCTGCATTCTGTTTACTGCCGATTCCCATTCCTGTAGCTGCTGAGCATAAATCTTCCACATAACAGGCTGAAAATGATAGAAAGTAAAGTCAGAGGGAGTATGCACTCAAGTCTCAACATTGTTTGCTGGACTGCGATGGTACCATCTGGTAAGATTAGAGCATGATAGCGGAAAAGAAATGCAACAATAAATCCTTTCCCTGGAAGCATGAGCTTATTTGCAGCCACTTAATGAACCACATTAGAAGAGAAACTCCAAATCAAGTTACACTACACAAAATAAGCTACCGCCTAAACTATTTGAACTAACAAAAGAATCTTTTGCTTTAATCGATTGGTGCTGTCAAAGATTGGAGCAAAAAACAAGCAAAATTTTCCATTTTGGATCATTATGTTAACACAGTGCTCCATCAATGGCATAGTTGGAATAATTCGAATAGAAGTAAACAGACCTACATAAGCATAAGAAGCTACAGTTTACAAAATATTAGTTTGTAGGAAGGACCACAAAGGAGCCAAGGCATATATATATATATATATAACTAAACATCCCGAAGAAGATAGAAAACAGATTCTGAAATGCTTACTCGATCTCTGTTTTTGTCATAAACCATCAACATGGTGATCATGTACAGGAAAGTAAGGCAAAGCTAACAAGACAAAACAGAGCATGAGAAGACATATGACCTGAAAATGTCGAACAAGCGGCATTCCCTTCTTCTGCCTCTTGTCATGCCAATGATCATGTATCACTTCAGTGATGTCCAGCGGTGCATTATCAACATCTAGTTCCTTAATCTGATCAATGGTGAGCGCACTGCAGTTATGGGTATGTGCAAATTTCTCAAATTTGTCCATGATCTTCTCAAACAAATCCTCTGTTAACTCAGATATAGTGTTGTTCTTATCTCGCTGAGACTTCCTCCATCCTGAAATCCACTCTTCATCATCACTATCCATGTCATATATCACACGGGATTCGTCAAGAGCCATTTCAACATCTGGCCCGATATGGCAAAGATAATCTTGGGGGCGCACAAACGATACAACATCATTATCGTCATGACCTTCAACCAAGCGGACACCAGGGATTGGAATGTTTTTAACAGATGCAGCTCTGATGTTATGACTATAGCATTCATCATGCATTTGTTTGAAAATCGACCACTGGCTTCTGTCAGGAAATTCTAGGTACCATTCAGGGCCCCCTTTCCACAAAATAGCATGCGTATAGCGGTTAGTAGCACCAGGCTGCAAAACTTGAGAAACTTTGTGAACATACTTCTTTCCTTCAGCAAGCCTCACACAGATACTTCGATCACTCTGCCCATCGGTGTGAATTGTGATCTGAGTATCATATTCCCTCCATCCTCTATCACCAACTGTTACCAGGACATTTGCAACACAAGCCAATGACTCCGGGCTGCTCTCCCCACTTCTAGTATTATCAGGAAGCCTCTTTGAACCATTAGTCTTGGCGATGTTGTGAGGTTGTATCTTGCGGAAATGTCCTTTGTGTTTTGATCCTAGTTCATCACTTCTAGGAGAAACTGAGTATGAAACATGGGTTCGTGTTTTCTTAGAACCACTAGCACTGCCAGTTGACATGTTATCTTCTGGCCATAATTTTGAACCATCTCCAAATGTGCGTGATATGGATGTAAACCTGTTCCGATGGTAGGACGTCCTTGGGGCAGTTGGTGTGACACGACCAATTGGATGTTCATTCAATTCCTGAACCAAGTTAGATACAGGCTCTGTGGCTTTGCCATCTTTGCTAAGTAACTCATCATCCAGAGCATCAGATATCTTATCTTGAGGAATATCCATGGAAGGGTAACTTTGTTTAGATTTCTCTGGAGAGTTTGTAGCATTATGACTGGAAGAACAAAGTTTGTCACCAGCTATGCAAGTCCCATTTTGATCTGGCAACCTTCTGCTTATCACATTGATATCACCATCACTGTTGTCACAATCCAGACTTACGGTACCCGTCTCCAAGGAACAAACCTGCTTAACCAAAGCAGATCTATGTTGTGAAATAGACTGCTGATTATCTTCTACAGAAATTTCAGAAGGAGCAGCCTGGTGAACTACAGCATTGGAAGTTAAGTTGGTTTCAGTGAGCAGCTTTAGGTGATGACGTGCAGCTGCCACGTCCACATGATTTCGAGTACATTCACTTTGATTATCAAGACAAAATATGACAGGATCAGCATCAGGATAATTAGATTCTGAGCAGAACTGAGGTTCCTGAGCATCGGAAGATAAACTCTGCCAACAGGAAATGTAGTCAGTAATAATTTCATCTGGTAATGGCTGGAGACCTAAAATTTCAGCACAAAATACTTTGATCTGATGCATTCAAACTTACAGACTAAATAATGGCATGTCTAGAAAAGAAATAGATAAATAAACTGGATAGTAATCAATAAAGGTCAACATTTTGACAAATTTTGTAATTCCAACTGACAAAATAAGATGCTGGGCCTAGGTTTCTCCCACAGATACTCTGGCTTGTAACTCCACAGTGACTGGTACAGCAACTAACTAACCCTCACGTACAGTCGAACTTGGGGTGCAGCTGACTACTAATACTAGCTATTAATCAGCATATTCTCCCGAACGTGCAAACCATGGATAGTAGTTATTCTTTTATGTTTCTATTATAAAATCCTGGCATGCAATACCCATAATCAACCGAAAAACATGATTTTAAAGTCAATTAAATCTGCACATAAAGTGAGTTCTGTACCTTCGAAAAGAGATTCATTGAAGTCCGGACATTCTGGTCATTTCCACTGATGAGTTGTTTGATATCGGTGTATGTGCAGTCAACTTTAGACAGCTCCCTTTTCAAAGAGTGATATCTGAACTTTGCTTGCAGGTTCTTCCATTGTGTCTTGCCAATTCCAATGAGGCTGAACAGCACAAACACTGCTTGGCTCCTACCATGCAAACCAGATATCTGGAATCTGACCGAGGTGCATGGCACTTCTGATTCATTAAAAGCATTCAGCCCAGAATCCTGATTGAAGCTTCCGACGAGTGAACAGAAAAGAAATACTGCTGATCTTAAGCAAGTCTCAAGAAGCAAGTGTTTCAAACCTAAAGTACCATTAACAAGAAGTATGTCCAGACATACTGTAGGCCATAAGGTAATCAATGAACCATGCTGAGGGTGAAAGAAAGTACTGGGAAGCCAAGCACTGCAGGCTTCAGAAATTAACTTGTAAACAGATTTAAGTGGACAGCTTAACACCAATATGACATATTTCACTGGAGCACCAGTTTCAGTATCAGCCTCCCTGCCATTGGCTGAAGCAAGAACCACCGCAGAACTTGATCTGCTTTTCAAATGTGAATCATGTTCTGAAATGTTGACAAAACCATTCCTTCTCCTGCGAAATCGCCTCCTATAATAAACAAAGCGGAATCTCCTTTCCCGAGGTACAGTCCCATCGTTATGAACTTCCGGGCCACCATTTGCATGTAAACCTCCTGGTATAGCACCATCAGAGCCAAAGAATCCCGGGTTGGCATCGAATGAGTTTGATAACACAGGAAAATTTGGGTGACCAAGAGCTGTTTTGCTGATGCTACTGGAGGTACCAGATCTTGCTTGGTTTGATTGAGCCAACCATGAGATGATGGGCTCTGACTCGCTTCCTGAACCGTTTTGATCCATGTGTACTCTCTTCTCCCCCTCATAGTTCACCTTACGTGCTTTCCTTGAAGTATTATTAATACATCTCCTGCGACCTTCACCTGGCAAAAGGAGGAGCTTGATTCTCTCATTTTGAAGATTGATCCATTCTTCATCCTTATCATCATATTTGACATGATGCCTCTTTGTCACAGGGTCATATTTCTTGACCAGGCCAAAGTACCAAGTCTCATCAAGAGGCCAAAACACCCTGATCCTCTCTTTTACAATGGAAAATGGATCCAGATCATGAGGGCTGACTTCATAAAAATGACGACGTGGGCGACGCTTCCTGAATGGACCTTTACCGTCACGCTTCCGTAGCAACCTAGAAGGACCTGCTACATCATCTTCATTCTTGTATGGATTGTTCAAGCGATTAGAGCGGTGAAGATTAGATTCCTTTGATGATCTATCTGGTGATGACATTCTGTTCCTCAATGGGTCATCATGTCTATTATCTGACAGAGAACAGAGCATCATAGCAGCATTTTCTTCCAAGCTAGCATCAATGTGCCCTAGCGCATGCCCAGCACTATCCTTATCAACATGAACAAGTTTAGATGGTTCACCTGGTAGCTTTGGAACTGAGAGATCATTTTCCGAACAAGACTTTGTTGTGATGTCCTGATCATGAGTGCCATTCTCAGTTTTTAAGCAAATGACAGGATCACCGCCACCAACTCTGTTCTCCTTGAGCGCCCTTGGTTTCCTTATCCTTTTCCTCCTCATGAAATGGGAAGGCTTAGAAATGCCATTGGGTTGAAGCACATTACAACCACCAGCCCCAGTCTCGGCACTGACATTCTGGGGAAGCTTCCTTAGCTTCAGGACGCCGCGAGGCCGGCTGATCAATGCGGCAGAAGTAACCGAATGCTCGGAGCGGCCATTCTTTTTCCTCGACAAGGAGCGTGGGCAGCCGTCGTGCAAACTGTCCATGCTCCATGTGGTGTCACTCGAACCGGATCTTGTTGGCTCTGGACCATCAGCTTCCACTCTGTCACAACTCAAGCTCTCACGCTTCCTCTTACTCCCTGTAGCAGAGGGAGTGCTTGAAGAGGCCTCCTTGCCACCACGAGCATCCGGCGTGCTTGGGCCCGACCCAGATCCAACCGAGCCCCTCTCAGACAAGGTCTCGTCATCTCCATCTAAACCCAGGAGTGGCTCGGGTGCAGGGGCGGGCTTAACCTGGGGCATGGGGGTTCAGTTGAACCCCCAATTGTCTCCCTCGACAAGAAGCTGCTCCACGCCGGGGCAGCGGGTCCCAGATCGATCTTGCTCGCCGGAGAACAGGGACCTAATCGAAACCATGCACGGATGAATCAGATTAACGAAAACCAGGCAACAGGGCAGGAGACAGATCGGCAACCGGCCGGAATGGAAAGAAAAGAGCGGTCTTGTCCTCGTCCGGCCACTGCCACAGCGAACAAGGATCAAGAAACGCTCTCCTGGGGCAATCCGGCCGGGGAAAAAAGCTAGGGTTCCATACCAGGAGCGGAGGAGGTCGATCCACGCCAATCAAACGCCGGCCGTGGGTTCCCCTGGCGCCCCTCCGTGTCCTGGGGTGCGGGCTGGGGTTGATAGGTGGAGGAGGGGCGAGAATTTTGGGTGGAACCGGCGGGGAGGGAGGCCGGAGGTGGAGGTGGAGGAGGAAGAAGGGGACATTGGGGAAGGGGAAAATTTTCCGAATCAGTCCCTGTATTATAGGGTCATGGACAGGGCCGGGCGGGTCACGTCGCCAGGTTTCTCGCACCGTCGGATCGCGATCGGACGGCTGGGATCAGTGTGGGAGGGGAGCGTGGCCCCCGGCGGAAAATAAAAAGCGCCCCGTGCGGTGGTCTTTGTTTTCTGCTCCTTCGTCGGTCGGCCGGTCCGTCCGTCGTCGCCGCTCCGCCACACACGACGGCGCCACCCGCTGCCCGCCGGCGGTTCCCCGTGACGCGGCCTCCGGCGCTCTAGGATCTTGCAGGGGCTGCCTCGTCATAATCCCCACGCCCCCACCCCCACCCCCACGCACTGACCTCCTCATCATCCCCACTTCAGGCCGCAGGATGCAGCAGGGGCTTCAGCAACAGGTAAATCGCCGCTTCAGGGGCGACGGCCGGCAAGGCCAGGCACTGTTTGCCGGCAGGTACTGTCATATTCCGGCCAGTTCTGCTCCTCGTGTATGAATCTGTTAGACCCTGTATAACTGTATTAATCTTCTTGTTAGTGCCTAAGATGTCAAACTGATGGCTAACCTACCAGGTTTGCAGTGTGAAGCTTCTATTTGTTATGTCTAGAGAAGATCAATCCGGCTTTCACATCATATGCTTGGAGTATGCAAGTAAATGTATGATGACTGCGACATCCCTGCTTGCAACTTGATCTTACAACAAGTTTGCAACTGTGATAGTTTTGCAAAGCTAGTATCCATGAATTTTTCGGAGGACTTTGAATATTACTAGTAATGAGCATTATAAAAATATTTCTGCGTTCCTCACTGCAGGTACAATCCGTTAATCACTGTGTTTTTCTGACCAATTTCATAATTCATGGATTCGATTACCTGTGTTGGCGCTGGTTCTTCCAAGTAGTTTCCCTTGTGCCCTGTTTTCTACTTGTTAACACTGATATAATTGCAAGAATACCATGGCAAAGACAACAAGTGCTAAACAATGTGCTTGATCAGTATACTACTTTCTCCTTTGTTTATAGTCAATTAGCTGTGAAGCTACAGAAGGCAATTTGCTCAGATGAAGAATATTTGTTTGCCTTATTCAGGAAACATATTTCTTAAATGTGCTATTTACAAGAAATTCTGACATAGGACATCCATAACATATTCTAGGACCTTCCATATGTGTCATGGACTAACTCCTGGGTTCTGGTTCTACAGTATGACAGTAACCACCCAATCACTCTGCCAAACTGCCATATATGTGTCTGATACCTGGGGATACACGCGTTGGGGATATTGGGAAACTTTGTCTTCCAATTTTTTTCCTCATATCACTCTTTGATACTTCCTGATGTTTCGTGGTTCAATGCCTCCTGAAGTGCCCCCCAAAAAATCTTGAGGTGGAAAAACTTTTAGAAGAAATTATAATCTAGCACATCCACAATACACTCTAGGACCTTCCCTTTGTGTTGTGGACTAACTTCTGGCTTCTGGTTCTACAATATGACAGTAACTATCCACGGGGATATGCTATTCTGCCCCACCATTTTGCCAAACTGCCATATGTGTGTTCGATACCTGGAGATACAGGCATCAAAGAGTATTGGGGAACTTTGACTTTCAAGATTAAGAAATCATGATATCCCACCATTACTCTTTGACGCTTCCGACACTTCATGGTTTAGAACCCCCTGAAGTTCCCTCCCCATAAAAAGATTTGAATCTAACCCCACGAAAGCCATTAGATCTATAACTATAAACCCTAGCAAACCTTATCAATCTCAGATCTAACCTGGGAACCCTCGACGCTGCCCTTGGTGAATCCTTGACATCGCTCCCTTGGTCCATTGGACGATGCCTGCGCCATACGGCAGCAATGGCGCTCCAACCCGGCAAGCCATGAGGAAGAGGTGGCTTCGCTTGCCTCGGCGGAAGGAGCGGCTTGGTTACTCATCAGCCGGCGGTGCCGAGACGCACAAGGAACACCGAATCGATGTGCCAGGCCGCCGGCGTAGGAGGATGGCAACCCTTTTGGTGGAAGAGGGCATCATGGAACTGCTCTTGCGGAGGTGCTGGCCTGGCGGCGCTGCATCCGCCCCATGGGTGGTGGCTGCCAAGCGCAAGGGCAGCCCTAGGTTACTTTGTGTGTAGCCGTGTTTGCTGCGAGCATATAGGCCTATATGGGCCCAGCCAGCTGTCACTCACCCTTTCCATTTTCTCTTGGGCCCAATATGAATACGAATATTATTTGGAACATAATTAAGAATATTTGGTGTGTTTTGTGAAGAAACGCTTAGGGAGTAGGACGAATATGCCCTTCTATTATAATATCCAATTTAGAGTATTAGGAGACTAGATATACAGTTTTTATTCAGGCAGTAACATTTTTCCATACTCATACTTGTCTTTGTTGCCATACCGGCATGTCAGCACTCACCACCCACATCGTGTATTCAGGAAGCTTAGGAGATATTCAAGCAGACTTGTCTTAGGCTCTGGTAGTATCCTTGAGAAGTTATCAAATTCTATTAAGCACTCAGCCCCAGCTTCAATAGCTCCCTTTCATATCAGCTTCTGATAACGTGTGTTATGCTTCAGTGTATTTAGTATACAACTGAACTATCAGAAGAAAAAAAGAGTAGACAAAATGCATACAATTCACATGGCTGTGAGTCAAGTTTATCTAGAGGTTGAGTACCATGCATCCAACAACGCAATGGCTTAGGTCATTGGACATAGAAATGATCAGGTAGGTTTTATGTTATTCACCTTATTTTCGAGTTGAATTCTTGCTTCTCGTTTTACAATGCAACTCAGCAACTAAAAAGGTAGAGTATTTGTTTGTGTTTATTCACCTATTTAACATCCAGGACTTCCTTGGTTTGAGTCTCCAAATTGACAGACAAACCATATTTTATTAGCCAATTTGGGCTTTCATGCAGCTCTTTTGCACTCTCTTTGCTCTTTGTTGAGAGCATTCCTTTTATTTACTTGAGTTGTGATGTATTGTTTCTCCTCTACAAAGATCAATATGGACCGTCACTAAGAATGTTCCTTCTGGGAGGCAGTTATGGTTAGTATCTACTAGTGCTTTCCTCTGATGCACCTTGCACCTTTTTTATGGAAATTGCAGACTTACGGCCTTGCAACTGGATAGCCTTAGTTCCATTCCTTTAATGGTTGGTATCTCCACTACTACTTATTTTTCTCGAGACTCATCTTTGACTGCTGTTTGTATCAGTTTCGCAGCACCTAGCCACTTGAAAGGATATGGTATGATTAAATACCTAAAACATACCCTGTTTTGCAATAGGGATATTCTGTGTCTTGCTTTGTCATATGTAGGATTGTGTTCCCATTATGCAGCTAGGAAGGCAGGTAGTCCAGAGTCCACGTCGAACTCTTAACACCTTTTGTTACAAAAGAAAAGTGGTGTGCGCCTACCCATTCGGATTTTACCCTTAAGCAAGATAGACCTGACATAGCAAAATTTTCTTTATCCATCCAATGTGTATTGGCCAGTGTGGTGATGCATTTTGTTTTGCTTCTGTTGCTGCTACGATATGCATTGTGCAGAATATATCATCATTATATATTTTTTATGTAAAATATCATATTCTAATGGTAAGCATATGTTCTTTTATACCACGTTGCAATGTTGCTTCATTCTAGTTTATTTTCTTCTGTTTTAATTCAGATGTGATTCAAGCAACATTGGCTATTTTGAAGGGTGAATTCAGTCAAAGGAATTGCGTTTCAACGCGTGTAATTTTTGCCACCCATACTGCTAATGGACCAACAGCTTTTGTTTGGTATCAGCATTGAACGACTTATGGCTCCTTTTGATTCAAAAGAATTTGACAGGAACTTTGGAGGATTTGAGTCAGTAGGATTTGCTTTTCCTTGGGAAGACTTTTCCCTTGTGCTACAGTTATTTTGTTTCTCTTATGATGTGCCAAACAATCTTTGATGTTGAATTACATGACACACCAATGCTTCGCTTTTCTTATTCTTGTGTGTTGAGTAACCTTGTGGATCAGAGCCCTTTGATTTGGTGGATTGGATATGGGTTTGTACATTTGTCATCTTAGGATGTAATTTTTGATTAAAATAACTTCATAATGTATTCCTTGCTGTTTAAAGAACAACTTTAGATGAGGCGTGTCCCTAGCAACGTGGTTAGTGATGAGTAGGTGGGGGTCATGATGGCCTTATAGCAGAAGTCGTTGTATACTTGGCAAAGTGACGCGGCGATATTGTACGACCTATGTCCTATGAGGAGAGTCATCGAGAGCGATGCTCGGCACAAAGAAAAACTTGTTGGAGTGTTGCTGCTTGCAAAGTCACACGACTCCTCACTAGTCCGAATCTTACTAGGTCCCTTGGACTCTGATTCCAAGCCTTCAGCTTCAGTCGAGCTAGGCTCTATGGAGGGGAGAGTAAGTCCTCTCAAGTTTATTCAAGTGGGAGTGAATTAATTACATACCCATGGGGGCCTTATATAGCCTAGAGGTTCTTACCAAATGAACAACGTTACCCTTGGAAGAGGAGGGTTTTTTTTTTTTGAGGGAAACCTTGGAAGAGGAGGGGAGAGGGTAGAGCTACATAATTTTGTGTCCTTTATCCCATATGCCTCTAGTTGGGCTTTGAAGTGAGTTCTAATCCATTAAGTGGGGAACACCTACACTATTTGAAGGCCTCTTACTTGAACTTGGGCCGCTATACAACTTTGCCTCCATCTTTGACTTATTCTTGTACGGGCTCTTCTCCCTTTGACTTGTTAACCGTGAAGGCTTCCTTGGATTTTCGTTGATTTTTGTTGACTCCCTTGAGTTTGTTTGACCATCCATGTGGTGGGACCCAAGATATAATTTTGGGTGTTCTCTCAACATGAGCCCTCTTGAGTCGAAGGCACCAAAGTCTTTTTTGTGTCTTGTAGTCAATAATCAATCTTTGAGGGGAATCCCTTTGACATCTTTGCCTCTGTCAATGATTTTGAAGTCTTGATCGGTACTTGAGGGACCAGCCTTGATAGGTACTTGAGGGACCGACCTTTTATAAGCCGTTCTTGCACGAATTAGAGGTACCTCTACAAGTTTCACGGAGGCCGGAGCAACTCCAAGCAAGTTTGGCAGGAATTTGGGATCCTTCTACCTTTTTTGAGAAATGTTATGGCCCTGGGTGCTGTTCTTACTCCTTCTGGACAAGTTCCCATTTTAAGGACACTTTTCAGATCTTAAAGACACCCAGGTTAGTAGGTACGGAAAGAAAAGCATCGTAGAAGGGAGAAAACAGTCTATTAGGATTAGCACACTTCCCTGGTTGTCCCTGAATTTTTTCCCCTTGTTTTTTTGGAGCCTCCAATCATTTCCTATAATTTCCTATTAGGTTAGCAGGTACGGAAAGAAAATCATCAAGGAACGGAGAAAACAACCTATTAGGATTAACACACTTCCCTGGTCATCCACGTATTTTCCCCTCATTTTTTTGGAGCCTCCAACCATTTCTTATAATTTTTTGTTCTTGGAATTTCCCTCCAATCTAATCGCATTTTTAGCCAAAATAGGGGCTATTTGGTGATTTGTAGAAAATCCGGGGCCTTTCTACAAGTTTCAACATGCTTCCCGGGCCTCTTCATGATTGTTTCTGGGGTGGAGGGGTGAAATTGTGATTTCCTAAAAAACTGGTCTTTTCTACAAAATGTATGACCTCTAAAAACATCCAAAAAACCTACATGGGCCTTTTTATTTTTGATTGTACTTTTGAATATGAATTTGGTTCAAAAATCAAACTTGTTCTAAATTCGCTTTGGAAAATTTACAAGGAGTCAAAACAATAGTTAGGACTATGGAAAATGATTTCCTACCAAAATAGAATGTGTAGCCTTGTTTTGAAAGAATTCCCTTTTGATTCATGAATTGATTGAAAAATCGAATTCACTCTTTTTTTTTGGTAAAATTATTAGAGGCTCAAAAAATTATTGGGATTTAAGAAAAATACTTTTTTGCCCAACAATTGAAGTATCACCCTATTTTGGGGTATTAATTCAACTTTAGCGCCCCTTCCTTATCGGAGCCGGGCAAATCTTGTCGTAGTAAACAATCAGGAAGTCTTCGTGCTATGGCCCAATAGGACCAGTGCACCAGAACAGCAACCGTCGTCGATAAAGAGAAACGTAGATCGAAAGTATCCAACCTATAGACACAGGAACACAGACGAACGAAGACCGGATCCATGTGGATCCACCAAAGACAAACCCCGATCGAGTCCCATGAGATCCATCGGAGATAACCTTCACATGCCCTCCGACGATGCTAGGAACACCATCGGAACAGCGGCTAGGCGGGGAGGACATTACTCCATCTGCAGAGAGCCGCCTCCGCGCTCGCATCTCTCAGTAGGACACGAACCCTAACAAAACTCAAAATAGTCGTCACTAGATGGTCTATGGACCTAGATGTATTTTTTTACTTTTGATTTTCTTTGTACTCTCTTGACAGTTGATGAATAGATCGGAAGTTTTCCTTGCAAAAAAAAGGAAAAGTTATGAGAATTAATTTCCAACCCAATATTAAACTAAGGTCGCTAAAATTTGTGATTCCAATTTTGCATTTTATAAATATTCTCTAAATGACAATTTATGGTTCTAAACAATTCTAAATGTTTACCTGAGCCACATTTTCAATCAATTTAATCTACTCCTAGTCAAAACTAGCTAATATCAATCAATCACAAGCAATGTTTTTTTAAAAGTAACTCCCTATGATTTTTTAATATTCCAAATTTGAGAAAATTTTGGGATGTGACATCTGACGAAGAGGTCCACAATCATCAGGAGGATGTCCACCATGAGCCGAGGAGCCGAGCGAAGGCGTGCATCAAGCTAGAAGCGAGTTGAGCGGAGGAGCGGTTCAAAGGGAGATGATCCCACCGTATGAAACCTGGTACGTTCGACAGAAACTTTATAACCGGTTTCCACCTCCCGCCGCATAAACTTTCCATAAAAAACCGTTCCCTTCCATCCCTTTCTCGGGTGACGTTTGTCAAATAACATTATTAATGCATAGCATATCCTGTCTAATATCAACATGTACTTATTTTGCTCCCGATTAAATTTGTGCATTGCACATATGCATTTACTAGTATGAAAAATGTTCAACCATTATTAAAAAAAGTCAACATGTATTTAAAAATAAAAATAAAAGTAAACAAATAGAAAAACCCAAGGAAAACCAATAAAGAAAACAAATAAAAACTGAAGAAACACAGAAAAACAAAAAAAAATGATCGGAAGGTCTAAACCCGTATGACTTTTAAGATCCTCTCCATTGTCTCTTAAAAAACATTCAATTTAGCCGGCCCATTAAACAAAAGGGTGATATATCTCGCACTAAGTGAGATATAATACCAGCGCAGCAAGGGGAACTCCTATTCAGAGCTTAAGCATTGTCGTGTGAACCGGTGCTCACGTGCTCGCTAGCGTTGTGTGAACTGCTTCGCCCGATAAAAAACCTGTCTCGTTCGCACAATCCAGATCGGCTGATAGTTGACCTAAAAAACTGAGAATTTTTTAAAAAGTTCATAGATTTGAAAAAAAAATCACAAATTCAAAAAAGTTTATGAATTTCAAAAAATTTCATGAAGTAAAAAAAAATCATGTATTTGAAAAAAGTTCATTCAATTTTTAGAAGTGTTCATGTATTTTTAAAAAGTTCAGATAGTTTGAGAAAAAGTTCACAGATTTTAGAAAATTCACCAATTTTAGAAAACTTCATTGATTTTAAAATTTCATGGATTTGAGAAAAGTTCACGGATTTTGAGAAAAAAGTTCACAAATTTGGGAAAAAGTTGATCAATATATTTTTTAAAAATACCACATATCTGAAAAACAATTGCGTATCATGGAAAAAGTTGTGAAAAAACTGAAAAATTAACGGATTTGAAAAAATTGTCGTGCATTTGAATAGTTTATGAATTTGAGAAAAAAAAATCAAATTTGAAAAAAATTACACATTCAAATTTCCATGAGTAAAGAATAAAAAAAAGAAAATGATAAAGAATAAACGAAAATAAAAAACCAAAGCAAAAAAGATAGGAACAGAACAGAAAAAGGGAAAGAGAAACGGACAAGAAAACATGGAACAAAAAAAACCCATCGAAAAGCTTGGTTCGCGAAACCGGCTTGCCATTTTTTTAGCAGTACCGGCTGGGAGTCCCTATATGATGCATTTTGCGTCATGCAGAAACTCGACGCACAGGGTGGATGCGTGACTGTGCCGGCCCACCAACGCGCCCGTTCGTTTTTTTGCTATCACGCGACGTAAAAAGTAGCTGTGAAACAAACGAGAACAACAGGGTTCGATCCCCTGACCTCGCACACATCATATAGGCGCAAAACACTATAAGAATACGCAGCAAGGTGGAGATTTGAAAAACATTCCTTCAAAGTTGCAAACAGTTTTGAAATGCCGCAATTATTTTGTATATTACAAACAGTTTTTCAAATATTGATTTTTTTGTTTTCTTCTTTTGGAAATTCCCAAATATTTTCTAAGACCACAAACTATATTTTTAAACAAAAGCATTTTTTAAATTCAAAACCAACAAAGTTAAAACACGATTATTCTTTTAAAATGCGAACAATATTTGTATTCATATGTTTTTTGGAAATGAGAACAAAAAACACGGGGACATCTTTTGAAATTGTGATCAAAATGTAGAAACTGCGAAGATTTTTTGAAACATCAACATTGTCCTGAAATTGTGTTTCTACCTGAAAATGAGAACATTTTTTGAAACACGAACATTTTTCTGAAATTATGAACAAATTTCGAAAACAACAACATTTTTTGAAACCCGGATATTTTTTTGAAACTGCGAACATATTTTGAAAACAGGAACAAAATTTGAAACTGTGAACATTTATTGAAATTATGAACTAATATAGAAAACAATAATTCTGTTTAAAACACAAATAATTTTTTGAAATTGTGAACAACTTTTGAAAACAAGAACATTTTTTGAAAATCATGAACAATTCTTTTGAAACGGAACATTTTTCTGAATTCCAAAACAAAATTTGGAAACGTGAACATATTTCGAAATTCCTGAACAAAATTTGCAAACACGATTTTTTAAACTTGTGAACAATTTTTTAAACAGGAACATTTTTGAAACTCCTGGAAAAATGAAAATATGAACAAATTTTGGGATTTGTGGATAATTTTTGAAGCAGGAACATTTTTTAAAATTGTGAAAAAATGAACAAAAACATTCCAAAGATTTTGTGTAAGACAAGAACAATTTTTGAAACGTGCGAAACAATATTTAAAAAATGTGAAATTTTTTCGAAATTGTGATTTTTTTTAAAATACGAACATTTTTGAACATTTTTTAGAAACATGAACAAATTAAAACTTTTCTAACAATTTTCAGAAGAAATAAAAAACGAAAAAAGAAAACATAAGAAAGGAAAGGAAAGAAGAAAAAGAAACAGAAAATGGAAAAAAGGAAATGAATCATAAAAAAAACAAACGAAAGAAAAAAAAATAAAACTGGTATAAAAATAAAAAACCCGGTTCAGGGAACCTTCTGGAAGGTTCCCAAAACCGGCTACCTCGCAGTGGGGAAATGGGCCGGCCCAATTCTAGCGTATCTCGACAAAACAGGCTGCCTCGCAGTGGGAGATCGTGTGTGCGAATGCTCGACATTTTGACGCAGTTAGCGTCGAATAGGATTTTCGGTACCGGCTTGCCAAATAGGAAATGCCCGCAGCGGGGTCCTCACGCGCACGCTTGCCGCCAGCTGCTAATGGGCTGGCCCATCTTGTACGTTAGCGGGCGCGTTATAGCAGCCCCACCCCCTTGAAGGCTTTGAAGGCCAAGGGTCCGTTTGGTTTAGAGCCCTGACGCGCCTGACCAATTTTTTGGTAGTTGACCAGAGCGATGCTTGCGTTCGGTTGAGATCCAATAATTTGGCTCGCCCCAGACTCGTCGGTCCTTCCCGTTTATTCTACAGCCAAATATTTGGCGAGGTGCTGGCGGCCGTTTCGTCCGCCAAAATTTTGGCACACCCTCGGTTGGCAGGGTTGCTGTAGGCGCAATCCAAACGCACCCCAATTCTTCTTGTAATCGAACCCATAGGGTATGTTTGGTTCTTGCCTATAGATGCCATGCCAATATTGGCTTGCCAATTATTTGGCGTGGGATTCCACCGCCTAGGGTTGGCCAAAATTTTGGCAAGAATCTGTGAAGGAAAGAACAAGGGACTCGTTGGCAGCCAAATATTTGGCAGCAAAGCAAATAACATACAAAGAATTTAACGTGACTAATATTTTGGTAGGGCGAGTTGGGGGCATAAACCAAACAGCCCTTATATTTTTGTAGAACCCTTCTAAAAACGCACCCTATATTTGTTGAACCCAACCTGGCACGCAAGGAAAATCTAGGTTTCCCTTGCGTTAGTCGAGCGGTGGTTCAAGGCGGCGGCGATGAAGGCTCTGGCGATCGATCCAGAGCTTGAGGAGTTGATTGCAGAGGCAAGGGAGGAGTCTGCGATGGCCGTGGAGCAGGAGAGGATAAAGATGCTGGAGGATGCGGCACAAGGGAGGAGCAACGCCATGGATCCGGAGGAGGTGAAGAGGAAAACAATGGAAGCGGAGGAGATGAAGCAGCTCAAGACTTTGAAGAGGAAGGACGCACTACAAGTGGCGGCAAACAAGCTGGAAGCATCGGAGACATTCGACGAAAAGAGAGCCAAGTCGGCGGTGGGAGCAAAGGCGGTGAAAGCAAAGGAGGACACGCGCATTGACGATAGCTACGACGAGGCCTGCATGTATCGCCATGAATGGGAGGAGCTGTGGGCTGGCACATTTGGCTGCTTCGAGGACACTAGTAAGTAGTCAACTTGCTCCCCTCCCAGCGCTGGCTACTCCAATCTTCTCAATTGATTTGTGACTTGCTAAATTTGCATATATATGCAGCGCTCATCCCCTCGATGCGCTACACGGATAAACCACCTGCTTCTGAACTCTTCGTCTGCTCCTACATGCATACTCTGAACGTCTTTTCAGTAAAACTTGCTGGAATAGACGATTCTCTACGGTGGCCGTTGTATGTGTTCGGTGTCTTTGCTGCCCGCGACTATCTGGATCACAATCGCAATATAATATTTCTTCGGGACAGGGATAACTGCCAAATCATCCACCAGAAGGTACGTAACTATGCATCCTCTGCTTCTTCGGCTGGCTTAGATATGATGGAACGGTCGAGTTAGTTTGTAATTTGAACATCAAGCAGAGGAAAGATAACTAACTCCTCTCACAGCCTATGCTTTCTCAAATGTTAACCAACTTCATTGCCATCGTATTGCGCATTAGCTTTTTTCTTTTGCGGGGTGATATTGCGCATTAGCTCGTAATAGTATCTGTTGTCCAATGGTTGAAGCCAATATATAAGTACACAAGCTCGGCGTGAAACATATTTCTCTGATCCATGGGAGCTTTGTGTAAGCTTATTGCACATAAGCAATCACCCTAGAAGTTAAATTGCATGTGATGCATGTCCGTCAACCTTATTTAGTCTAAATTGACTTAGTTGGTGTTTCAATTATCCGTCCTCTTTCTCCTACTCCCTCCATCCGGAAATATTTGTCATCAAAATGAAGAAAAAAGAATGCATCTAGATGTATTGTAATTCTAGATACATCCTTTTCTATCCATTTTAATGACAAGTATTTTCGGACGGAGGGAGTATTTGTCAATGTGAAGGTTCACATTTGACTATTTGAGTACAATCTTGTGCACTCTGGTGTCAATATACATCACATTTTCAGGTGCAGGGGAATTCTGTGAAGGTTGTAACTTTTTCGTAGCTTTTGACTGCTCATTCGAGAATTATAAGCCGCTTAAATGTGTCCCGCAATGCATCCCTTGGCCTCAGTTGACACTAGTGTTATATCTTTTTGTATCTCATAGTATTGTGTTCTCTTGAATATATTTTTCTTGGTGATGTGTTACCATTGTTTGTAAGGCATGGGCCAAAGATCTCTTAAAATAAAATATCAACATCTGCAGTACCTAATAGATCAAATATGAAAATACTTTTCGTGATAGGTCAAATGGCACAAATTTGATATTGTAGATATTGATTTATTTTTTCTAAAAACTTGGTAAAAATGCACAATTTCGACTTTTGAGAAAACTAACACTCCTTATATTTTGGAACGAAGGGAGTATCTTAATTTGTTACTCTGCAACAAATGGTTTAGGCTAGTTTTTTTTCCAGCATTTGTGTAATGCAGCTCACATCCTTTGTGCGATGCACTGCACTGCACCATGGTTTCGTACTATTATTTTGTATTATGCTGCTCAGTTATCAACATTACCTCTTTTCCGCTTCATTTTACTTATTATCTGTTTAAACTGATTCCTTGCATCTGATGAGATCTTAAGATTTGAACATCCTTCAAGGCCTAACTTAGATTTAAGTTCAGTTATGCGCACCATGAACTAAATTAAATTGCAATAGTACAATTTCGCTTGATAGATGAATTATGTATTGGTATTGGATGGAGTCATCAGTATGTATAATGTATATTCCACAAATGCAGTCTTATTAGGGATGAACTATGCATTATTACCAACTTAACTAATGTTGTGTGCGTGCAGGATCCATATCTAGAACTGACAGGTCCTACACGTGGTGTTGTGGTGGTGGATCCTACGGAATTCGAGGTTAAATTGAAAGTTAAGGGCTCTACTGAATCTGAGGACAGGGATTTAAGCTTTCTCATTACACGGTACAATTGTTACGACTCGGAGAATCGTTCACGCGTGATTAATAGAGTTATGACTAGCCTGCTTAGTACACTGGAGCTGACATTTGGCCACATTGTTCGCTCGGTCGAGGCCACGATCAGTGTGAGATTCATAGGTGGGACATGGCCAGATGGTTTCCGAGGTGTATTTACCGCAAGTACCGCCAGCATACATCACATGGAGGTCACGTTGCTTGCTTTTCGAGATGGTATATTACGTGTTGATTCCTGTGGCATGATCGCGCTTTCACGAGACGTTGCTTGCGTTGAACTTGATGGAAAGCTGAAAGTTTCTGTCGCGGCGCGAGGTGAAGACAAGGAAGCTGTTGGAGAGAGTGCTGATATGGTTTTCACGCCTAAGAAAGCTGGTAGAAGCTGTGGTATCATGAAGATTGGGTCATGCGAGATGGAAGTCACTGTGGCCTGGTCTGTTTTCACGGCTTGCATGTTTGCCCGTGATCCCAGTGCATGCCTAGCCGTCTGGGATCCCTTTTTTCGGCCCTCTGATTCTGATTAGCTGATGGAACTGCTTATCTGTGTCAACTTTATGTTGTTGTCCTTTTTTATAGGTAAATGATTTTCCCTGGCCCTCTGGCCACGTTTTCCGCCGGTCGATCGCCACACGCGACTTGATGCGGCACTACACACCGCTTTTCCTTCCTTATCTCTAGCGAGGGGTCCTCATTCCTCAACCTCTCTCTCAAGCCGCATCCATCTCCCTTTTTTGTCTTAGTGCAAATCATCTTGCGATAAAAGTATCATGTTGCTACCGCCCAGATGCTAATCTCCTTCCTGGATGGCAGCGAGATCGTTGGCGTCTCGCTACTCGATTGCACCGAGGACGCGCAACACGGGCTCCTGTTTTTTGAGCTTCGGCGGTGGGCACCGCGTGCTGGGACGATGGTGGTCGAGCGTTGTGACCGACGGCGGGCCCTGACCGTTGATGTTGCTCTCCCACGTCCATTAGCCTAGTCAGCGAGCTCACCACACTACCGTTGGATGGCGTCAACGGCGAATGCTACAACCGTATACTGCAGGAGCTACAACTAGTTTTCGGCATTGCTACCATCGTGCACACTGGTGCAACAATCGGCGACGACGTTGTCGATGATTTGCTACAACCCTGTACCGCAGATGCTACAACCAAGTGTGCCAAAGCTGCAACAGTTACCGAAAAAGGCTTTCGTCTCGTTTTATATAAAGCAAACCACCAAAACTGCAACGGTTGGCTAAGCACGAGCACACGGAGTTGCAGCCGGCGGTGCAGTACACTGCATGACGTTGCCCACAGGGAGCTGCAATGGGGTGACGGACCTGCCACGGCCGGCATCGCAGCACGCTAGGATCGGCGAATGAAGGTGATGTGAACCGGCGTTGCGGTATGCAGCAACGGCGGCCATGGCTGCATTGCGAGCGAGCGGGGGCCTAGGCTCCGGTGCACCTTTGTGCGCGAGAAATACGAGCTCTTGAGCTGAGATGCGACGACGTTCCCCTTTCTGTGTGCGTGTGGTCAACAATATTCAACAATTGCAGGATGAATAAATCCACGACCACTAGATGACGGGCCAAGAATTGGACCGGTATGTCGGCGCCTAGCATCGGCCATTTTTAAAGTGCTACTTTTTGCAACGCCATGGTTGAATGCTGCTTTGTAGTGACCTCAATACTGCATTGCTGCTTGTATGTGTAAAGTTCTGGTCTCAATTGATCTCCTCTTGTGTAGTTTCTTACTCTGATGTACTCCCTCCGTTCATAAATATAATATGTTTTGGATATTTTAATATAGTCTACATAACGAACACACTAAAATGTGTCTATATACATCGAATTCAGAAAAAAGTTAGAACATCTTATATTTATGAACGGAGGGAGTAGTAGTGAAGTCAAGGAAAGTTGCTTCAGGTGATCATTCTGCTATGGAACGTTGTCTTGGAGCACTTTATGCAATCCTTTTCTTTTAGCTCATCCTCTTTATATTAGCCATCATAATTATCTTTTTTCACACTTAGCTAACATTGTCGAGTTTGTATGGGTCATTGTCAATCCGCACGCGTGACGTACCAGGAGCATACACCCGGTGAAGCAGACCCAAAATATATAATTTTGGACCCTGATAAATGCCACATGTGTGGCATGAACACATGGTAACTCCAAACATTTTTATGGCAAGTTTAGTGATGCAAGGATGGCAACTTTCTTTTCGCATGTCAACTTTAGTTGCAAAAAAACGCCAGGGCCAGAGTGATTCATGCCACACGTGTGGCACTTATCATGTGAAATAATTTTTATCCCACCCCCTCAATTTTTTTCTATGCATTCTCAATTCCCTCTACTAGATCTCAATGTTGGAGCCAGAACATCCAGCATTCTAGACTTTTATCACCACTTGATTTAAAATCATCTCTTAAAGCCCAATCATTTTCATATCTAAATATAGGAGTTTTAATTTTGTTCTCTAAGCCCAACATGTTCAACAATATTATTAAAAACAAAGCTCTAACTAACAGGTGTGTAAACTTTTTTTTTCAAAATCTTCCTAATAATATTGAAATCACCAACTATCACACATGGTAAAGTGTTTCTCTGATAAATCTTAGAAAGTTTAGCTAAAACCCTTTTTTCTCAGGTTGAGCAGCCCCATAAACAGTAATTAAATTCCAAGCTAGGTCTATTTTTTTTCATACACTAACACTAACAAAATAATCCACATGTTCAGAATCCAAAACCTCTAAAGAATCCTTATTAGCTGCCACCAGAATACCTCCAGACTTACCTCTAGAAGCCCAATGCAATTTTAAGTTTTTTTCCTCCACAAAAGGAGTGCAATTCCTTATTAGATAAGTGGTCCTTCATGGTATCCTGAATTCTTAGGAAGTCTAAAGAGTGATCCACTACACTCTCTTATAAATCTTTTTCTAATCTCCCAACCAATCTCTCCAGCATTCCAGAATAAACCTTTCATTAGGAGTTTTTACGTTTTTTAATTCTTGATAGCATACCTATTTACCGGTATGCCTTCTTTTAGCCTAACAATTGCGGGCCAAAAGGTCCCTATTTTTCTTAGAGGAAAAACTTGTTTCAGTTCTCTTAAGTATTTTGTTCTCCAAGTCAATGTCAGGGTTATCTCTGTCAGAACATAACTCATTCAAGTCAGCATCTCTAGTAGTGATATCATGACTAGAAAGCATATCTAATCTAGCCATCTCTAATTTCCTCATAATCTCTATGTTATGTCCAATCAAATACATAGTACATCCAATGCAAGAAGACATAGTCAAAAGAGAGGGGTTATTAAGTCTAAAAGATCAGGAACAGATTCATTATCATAATTATCTTTCGATGTTGCCCTCTCTTCAGTGATGTCCTCCACTAACATCTTCCCTGGCTATGAGCCTATGGACCATCCTCACCAATCTCCTCCACTTGATCACGGAAGTCAGTAATGCCTGTAATTTTCTTTATTACATTTCCAAAAGACTCCTATGAAGATACAATCTTGATCTGACTAGCATTGTAATCAACAAGTTCCAAATAGTTATCTCTTGTGTCACCAATCTTTTCCTCCATGCAGTTATCTAATTCATCCTCTCCTTCCCTAGGAGTCACGTCACCTTTATTTTTATTAGCTTCATTCTTGTCTAAGAACCGTTGTAGCAATTTCTGCAAGCGCTTGTTCTGCTTCTAAAGTTCCACCTTCAACTTTGTTGTCTCTCATTATTTTTTCCATCCATAGCAATTTTAACAGATTGTCTAGCATTCTCTTCCTCCATCTCTTTCTTTTTAGCAGTTAAAATCATCCACTAAACCATCAGTTGAGGGGTCTGTGTCACTAGCCGCTTTTCATGCTTCTACATTATTTTTGTCAACATTCAAAACCTCATAAGCCAGAGAAAGACTTCCCAATTTGATGATCTCCTTCTTAGCTTCTGACGCTGTATTTTTCTTAGTCAATCTTCTCTCACTGGTATCTTCTTCTCTTGGATTATGTAGTAAACTATCATCTCCACCTCTCTTTCCAGGCCTAGAAAACCAACCCCGCTCCACCACTATCTCAACCTCAAAGGTCATTCTAAAAACCCAAAGCTCTATTGTAGTCATTTCGGTAGAACCATGAATCTTCTTCAGATCTCTCACCCCAAGCTTCACCTGACGATGACATGTACCTAGGGTAGGGTCATAGGCCTGACCTAGACGCCCTACCCAAGGACACAACCCTAGAGTCAAGGACATTCAAAGTACAACAGAAGATACCGACTGAAATCACCTTGGAGTACAATCCACTCGACCAACTATCCCACTCGGATACCCCTGTTGGGGAATGCAGTATTTCAAAAAATTTCCTATGATCACGCAAGAGCTATCTAGGAGATGCATAGCAACGAGAGGGGAGAGTGTGTCTACGTACCCTCGTAGACCGAAAGCGGAAGCGTTTAATAACGCGGTTGATGTAGTCGAACGTCTTCGTGATTCAACTGATCCAAGCACCGAACGTACGGCACCTCCGCGTTCAGCACACGTTTAGCTCGATGACGTCCCTCGAGCTCTTGATCCAGTTGAGGCCGAGGGAGAGTTCCGTCATCACGACGGCGTGGCTACGGTGATGATGAAGCTACCGGCGCAGGGCTTCGCCTAAGCACTACGACGATAAGACTGAGGTGTGTAACTGTGGAGGGGGGCACTGCACACGGCAAAGAGAAACTTTGGTGTGCCTTTGGGGTGCCCCCTCCCACGTATATAAAGGGGAGGAGAGGAGGCCGGCCATAGGGGGAGCGCGCCATAGGGAGGAGTCCTACTTGGACTCCCGGTCCAAGTAGGATTCGCCCCCCCTTTCCTATTCCAACTAGGAGAATGAGGCAAGGGGAAGGAGGGGAGAAGGAAGGAGGGGGCGCCGCCCCCTCCTAGTCCAATTCGGACCAGCCCATGGGAGGGGGGGCACCCCTTGAGCCCCCTCTCTCCTTTCCCCTAAAGCCCATTAAGGCCCATTACTCTCCCAGGGGGTTCCGGTAACCTCCCGGTACTCCAGAAAATACCCGAAACACTTCAGAACCATTCCGGTGTCTGAATATAACCTTCCAATATATCAATCTTTATGTATCAACCATTTCGAGACTCCTCGTCATGTCCATGATCTCATCCGGGACTCCGAACAAACTTCGGTTCATCAAAACACGAAAATCATAATACAAATCGTCATAGAATGTTAAGCGTGCGGACCCTACGGGTTCGAGAACTATGTAGACATGACCGAGACATATCTCCGGTCAATAACCAGTAGCGGAAACTGGATGCTCATATTGGCTCCTACATATTCTACGAAGATCTTTATCGGTCAAACCGCACGATAACATACGTTGTTCCCTTTGTCATCAGTATGTTACTTGCCCGAGATTCGATCGTCGGTATCATCATACCTAGTTCAATCTCGTTTCTGGCAAGTCTCTTTACTCATTCCTTAATGCACCATCCCGTAACTAACTCATTAGTCACATTGCTTGCAAGGCTTATAGTGATGTGCATTACCGAGAGGGCCCAGAGATACCTCTCCGATACAAGGAGTGACAAATCCTAATCTTGATCTATGCCAACCCAACAAACACCTTTGGAGACACCTGTAGAGCATCTTTATGATCACCCAATTACACTGTGACGTTTGATAGCACACAAGGTGTTCCTCCTGTATTCGGGAGTTGCATAATCTCGTAGTCAGAGGAATATGTATAAGTCATGAAGAAAGTGATAGCAATAAAACTAAATGATCATAATGCTAAGCTAATGGATGGGTCTTGTCCATCACATCATTCTCTAATGATGTGATCCCGTTCATCAAATGACAACACATGTCTATGGTTAGGAAACTTAACCATCTTTGATTAACGAGCTAGTCAAGTAGAGGCATCCTAGGGACACTCTGTTTGTCTATGTATTCACACATGTACTAAGTTTCCGGTTAATACAATTCTAGCATGAATAATAAACATTTATCATGATATAAGGAAATATAAATAACAACTATATTATTGCCTCTAGGGCATATTTCCTTCAGTCTCCCACTTGCACTAGAGTCAATAATCTGCTTCACATCATCGTGTGATTTAACACCAATAGTTCACATCGCCATGTGACCTACACCCAAAGGTATTACTAGAGTCATTAATCTAGTTCACATCGCCATGTGATTAACACCCAAAGAGTACTAAGGTGTGATCATGTTTTGCTTGTGAGAGAAGCTTAGTCAACGGGTCTACCACATTCATATCCGTATGTATTTCGCAAATTTTTATGTTTACAGTGCTCTCCATTGAGCTACTCCAGCTAATTGCTCCCACTTTCAAGATGTATCCAGATTGAGATTCTGAGTTATCTGGATTAGTGTTAAAGCTTGCATCGACGTAACTCTTTATCAACTCCATAACCGAGAAACATTTCCTTAGTCCTCTTAGGTAACTAAGGATAATTTTGACCATTGTCTAGTGATCCACTCCTGGATCACTATTGTACCCTCTTGCCAAACTCATGGTGAGGTACACAATAGGTCTGGTACACAGCATAGCATACTTTATAGAACCTATGACAGAGGCATAGGGAAATTGAAGAAAATATGCCCTATAGAGGCAATAATAAAGTTGTTATTTATATTTCCTTATATCATGATAAATGTTTATTATTTATGCTAGAATTGTACTAACCGGAAACTTAATACATGTGTAAATACATAGACAAACAGAGTGTCCCTAGTATGCCTCTACTTGACTGGCTCGTTAATCAAAGATGGTTAAGTTTCCTAGCCATAGACATGTGTTGTCATTTGATGAACGGGATCACATCATTAGAGAATGATGTGATGGACAAGACCCATCCGTTAGGTTAGCACTATGATCGTTCAGTTTATTGCTATTGCTTTCTTCATGACTTATATATGTTCCTATGACTATGAGATTATGCAACTCCCGAATACCGGAGGAACACTTAATGTGCTATCAAACGTCACAACATAACTCGGTGATTATAAAGATGCTCTACAGGTGTCTCTGATGGTGTTTATTGAGTTGGCATAGATCGAGATTAGGATTTGTCACTCCGATTGTCGGAGAGGTATGTCTGGGCCCTCTCGGTAATGCACATCACTATAAGCCCTGCAAGCAATGTGACTAATGATTTAGTTGCGGGATGATGCATTATGGAATGAGTAAAGAGACTTGCCGGTAACGATATTGAACTAGGTATGATGATACCGACGATCGAATCTCGGGCAAGTAACATACCGGTGACAAAGGGAACAACGTATGTTGTTGTGCGGTTTGACCGATAAAGATCCTCATAGAATATGTAGGAGCCAATATGAGCATCCAGGTTCCGCTATTGTTTATTGACCGGAGATGTGTCTCGGTCATGTCTACATAGTTCTCGAACCCGTAGGGTCCGCACGCTTAACGTTCGATGATGATTTGTATTATGAGTTATGTGATTTGATGACCGAAGTTTGTTCGGAGTCCCGGATGAGATCACGGACATGACGAGGAGTCTCAAAATGGTCGAGACGTAAAGATCGATATATTGGAAGGCTACATTCGGACATCGGGAAGGTTCTGAGTGGTTCGGGTATTTTTCGGGGTACCGGACAGTTACGGGAATTCGTCGGGGGAAGTATTGGGCCTTCATGGGGCTTAGTGGAAAGGAGAGAAGGGCCACAAGGGGAGGCCGCATGCCCCCCATGGGCTGGTCCGAATTGGATTAGGGAGGGGGCGGCGCCCCCCTCTTTCCTTCTCCCTCTCATGTCCTTCCTTCTTCTCCTACTTGGACTAGGAAAGGGGGAAACCTACTCCTACTAGGACTAGGACTCCCCCCTTTGGGCGCGCCCCTTGTGGCCGGCCCTCGTCCTCCTCCCCTCCTTTACATACGGGGGAGGGGGCACCCCATAGACACACAAGTTGATCTTTAGCCGTGTGCGGTGCCCCCCTCCACAGTTTTCCACCTCGATCATATTGTCGTAGTGCTTAGGCGAAGCCCTGCATCGGTAACTTAATCATCACCATCACCACGCCGTCGTGCTGACGAAACTCTCCCTCGGCCTCAGCTGGATCAAGAGTACGAGGGACGTCACCGAGTTGAACGTGTGCAGATCGCGGAGGTGCCGTGCGTTCGGTACTTGATTGGTTGGATCGCGAAGACGTTCGACTACATCAACCGCGTTACTAAACGCTTCGCTTTCGGTCTACGAGGGTACGTAGACACACTCTCCCCTCTCGTTGCCATGTATCTCCTAGATAGATCTGGCGTGATCGTAGGGAATTTTTTGAAATACTGCGTTCCCTAACAGAAATGACTTTCATTCTCTTTCTATTTTCTGCCGTGGTCAGGTTCTGAGTCTTACTCAACTTCACCCCTTGCAACACAGGCAAGAACTCCTTTGACTGTTCCATTTTGAACTACTTCAAAATCTTGTCAAGGTATGTACTCATTGAAAAACTATAATCAAGCATCTTGATCTATCTCTATAGATCTTGATGCTCAATATGTAAGCATCTTTACCACGGTCTTTCTTTGAAAAAATCCTTTTCAAATATTCCTTTATGCTTTCTAGAAAATTCTACATCATTTCCGATCAACAATATGTCATTCACATATACTTATTAGAAAGGCTATAGTGCTCCCACTCACTTTCTTGTAAATACAGGCTTCTCCAAAAGTCTGTATAAAACCATATGCTTTGATCACACTATCAAAGCATATATTCCAACTCCGAGAGGCTTGCATCAGTCCATAAATGGATCGCTGGAGCTTGCACACTTTGTTAGCACCTTTAGGATCGAAAAAACCTTCTAGTTGCATCATATACAACTGTTCTTTAAGAAATCCATTAAGGAATGCAGTTTTGACATCCATTTGCCAAATTTCATAATCAGAAAATGCGGCAATTGCTAACATGATTCGGACAGACTTAAGCATCGCTACGGCTGAGAAGGTCTCATCGTAGTCAACTCCTTGAACTTGTCAAAAAACTTTCGCAACAAGTCGAGCTTTGTAGACAGTAACATTACCGTCAGCGTCAGAATTCTTCTTGAAGATCCATTTATTCTCAATGGCTTGCCGATCATCGGACAAGTCAACCAAAGTCCACACTTTGTTCTCATACATGGATCCGATCTCAGATTTCATGGCCTCAAGCCATTTCGCAGAATCTGGGCTCATCATCGCTTCCTCATAGTTGGTAGGTTCGTCATGGTCTAGTAACTTGACTTTCAGAACAGGATTACCGTACCACTCTGGTGCGGACCGTACTCTGGTTGACCTACGAGGTTCGATAGTAACTTTATCTGAAGTTTCATGATCATCATCATTAACTTCCTCACTAATTGGTGTAGGCATCACTGGAACTGATTTCTGTGATGAACCATTTTCCAATTCGAGAGAAGCTGCAACTACCTCATCAAGTTCTAATTTCCTCCCACTCACTTCTTTCGAGAGAAAACTCCTTCTCTAGAAAGGATCCATTCTTAGCAACAAAGATCTTGCCTTCGGATCTGTGATAGAAGGTATACCCAACAATTTATTTTGGGTATCCTATGAAGACGCACTTCTCTGATTTGGGTTTGAGCTTAGCAGGCTGAAAGTTTTTCACATAAGCATCGCAACCCCAAACTTTAAGAAATGACAACTTTAGTTTCTTGCCAAACCATAGTTCATACAGTGTCGTCTCAACGGATTTAGATTGTGCCCTATTAAACGTGAATGCAGCTGTCTCTAATGCATAACCCCAAAATGATAGTGGTAAATCGGTAAGAGACATCATAGATCGCATCATATCTAATAAAGTACGGTTACAATGTTCGGACACACCATTACGCTGTGGTGTTCCAGGTGGCGTGAGTTGCGAAACTATTCCACATTGTTTCAAATGAAGACCAAATTTGCAACTCAAATATTCGCCTCCGCGATCAGATCATAGAAACTTTATTTTCTTGTTACGATGATTTTCCACTTCACTCTGAAATTCTTTGAACTTTTCAATTGTTTCAGTCTTATGTTTCATTAAGAAGATATACCTATATCTTCTCAAATCATCTGTGAAGGTCGGAAAATAACGAGACGCGCCGCGAGCCTCAACATTCATCGGACCGCATACATCGGTATATATTATTTCCAATAAGTCAGTGGTCGCTCTATTTTTCTGGAGAACGGAGTTTTAGTCATCTTGCCCATGAGGCATGGTTCGCAAGCATCAAATGATTCATAATCAAGTGATTCCAAAAGTCCATCCGCATGGAGTTTTTTCATGCGCTTTACACCAATATGACCTAAACGGCAGTGCCACTAGTATGTTGCACTATCATTATCAACTTTGCATCTTTTGGTATCAATATTATGAATATGTGTATCACTACGATCGAGATTCAATAAACCATTCACCTTGGGTGTATGACCACAGAATGTTTTATTCATGTAAACAGAATAACAATTATTCTTTGACTTAAATGAATAACCGTATTGCAATAAACATGATCCAATCATATTCATGCTAAATGCAAACACCAAATAACATTTATTTTAGGTTCAACACTAATCCTGAAGGTAAAGGGAGTGTACGATGGTGATCTTATCAACCTTAGAATCACTTCCAACACACATCGTCACCTTGCCCTCAACTAGTATCTGTTCATTTTGCAACTCCTCTTTCGAGTTACAAATCTTTGCAACCGAACTGGTATCAAATACCGAGGGGCTACTATGAACACTAGTAAAGTACACATCAATAACATGTATATCAAATATACCTTTGTTCACTCTGCCATCCTTCTTATCTGCCGAGTATTTGGGGTAGTTCCGCTTCCAGTGACCATTTCCTTTGCAGTAGAAGCACTCAGTTTCAGGCTTGGGTCTAGCTTTGGGTTTCTTCACCGGAGTGGAAACTTGCTTGCCATTCTTCTTGAAGTTCCATTTTCTTTCCCTTGCCCTTTTACTTGAAATTAGTGGTCTTGTCAACCATCAACACTTGATGCTCTTTCTTGATTTCTACCTTCGCTGGTTTCAGCATCATGAAGAGCTCGGGAATCGTTTTTGTCATCCCTTGCATATTATAGTTTATCACGAAGTTCTAGTAACTTGGTGATAGTGACTAGAGAACTTTGTCAATCACTATCTTATCTGTAAGATTAACTCCCACTTGATTCAAGCAATTGTAGTACCCAGACAATCTGAGCACATGCTCACTAGTTGAGCTATTCTCCTCCATCTTATAGGCAAAGTACTGTCAAAGGTCTCATACGTCTCGACACGGGCATGAGTCTGAAATACTAATTTCAACTCTTGGAACTATTGGGGAACGTAGAAGAATTTTAAAATTTTCTACGCATCACCAAGATCAATCTATGGAGTCATCTAGCAACGAGGGAGAGGGGAGTGCATCTACATACCCTTGTAGATCGCGAGCGGAAGCGTTCAAGAGAACGGGGTTGATGGAGTCGTACTCATCGTGATCCAAATCACCGATGACCGAGCGCCGAACGGAGGACTCCTCCGCGTTCAACACACGTACGGTTGGGGAAGACGTCTCTGTTGGAAATATGCCCTAGAGGCAATAATAAAATGGTTATTATTATATTTCTTTGTTCATGATAATTGTCTATTGTTCATGCTATAATTGTGTTATCCGAAATCGTAATACATGTGTGAATACATAGACCACAACACGTCCTAGTGAGCCTCTAGTTTGACTAGCTCGTTGATCAAAAGATAGTCATGGTTTCCTGACTATGGACATTGGATGTCATTGATAACGGGATCACATCATTAGGAGAATGATGTGATGGACAAAACCCAATCCTAAGCTTAGCTCAAAGATCGTGTAGTTCGTTTGCTGTAGCTTTTCTGAATGTCAAGTATCATTTCCTTAGACCATGAGATTGTGCAACTCCCGGATACCGTAGGAGTGCCTTGGGTGTGCCAAACGTCACAATGTAACTGGGTGACTATAAAGGTACATTACAGGTATCTCTGAAAGTGTCTGTTGGGTTGGCACGAATCGAGACTGGGATTTGTCACTCCGTATGACGGAGAGGTATCTCTGGGCCCACTCGGTAATGCATCATCATAATGAGCTCAATGTGATCAAGTGGTTGATCACGGGATCATGCATTACGGTACGAGTAAAGTGACTTTCCGGTAACGAGATTGAACAAGGTATTGGGATACCGACGATCGAGTCTCGAGCAAGTAACGTACCGATTGACAAAGGGAATTGTATACGGATTGATTGAATCCACGACATCGTGGTTCATCCGATGAGATCATCGTGGAGCATGTGGGAGCCAACATGGGTATCCAGATCCCGCTGTTGGTTATTGACCGGAGAGTCGTCTCGGTCATGTCTGCATGTCTCCCGAACCCGTAGGGTCTACACACTTAAGGTTCGGTGACACTAGGGTTGTTAGGAAGACTTGTATGTGATTACCGAATGTTGTTCGGAGTCCCGGATGAGATCCCAGACGTCATGAGGAGTTCCGGAATGGTCCGGAGGTAAATATTTATATATGGGAAGTTGTCATACGGTCGCCGGAAAGGTTCGGGGGCATATCGGTATTGTACCGGGGCCACCGGAGGGGTTCCGGGGGTCCATCGGGAGGGGCCACCTCTTCCGGAGGGCCTTATGGGCTGTATGGAGAAGGGAACCAGCCCAAGTGGGCTGGGGCGCCACACCCCCCTAGGGCCCATGCGCCTAGGGTTGGGGGAAACCCTAAGGGGGGGCTCCCCCTTGCTTGGGGGGCAAGCCCCCCTCTCCTTGGCCGCCGCCCCCCTCTAGAACTCATCTAGAGGGGGCCGGCCCCCTTCTCCCTTCCCCTATAAATAGAGGGGTGAGGGGAGGGCTGCACACAACATCCAAGGCGCAGCCCCTCCCCTCCCCAACACCTCTCCTCCTCCATAAGAGCTTGGCGAAGCCCTGCCGGAGTACTGCAGCTTCACCACCACCACGCCATCGTGCTACTGTTGGAGCCCTCTTCCTCAACCTCTCCCTCCTCCTTGCTGGATCAAGGCGCGGGAGACGTCCTCGCTCCGTACGTGTGTTGAACGCGGAGGTGCCGTCCGTTCGGCGCTAGGATCTTCGATGATTTGGATCACGACGAGTACGACTCCATCAACCCGTTCTCTTGAACGCTTCCGCTCGTGATCTACAAGGGTATGTAGATGCACTCCTCTCTCCCTTGTCGCTAGATGACTCCATAGATTGATCTTGGTGATGCGTAGAAAATTTTAAAATTCTGCTACGGTCCCCAACAGTGGCATCATGACCTAGGTCTATGCGTAGTTACTATGCACGAGTAGAACACAAAGTAGTTGTGGGCGTCGATATTGTCAATTATCTTGCCGTTACTAGTCTTATCTTGATTCGGCGGTATTGTGGGATGAAGCGGCCCGGACCAACCTTACACGTACGCTTACGTGAGACCGGTTCCACCGACTGACATGCACAAGTTGCATAAGGTGGCTGGCGGGTGTCTGTCTCTCCCACTTTAGTCGGATCGGATTCGATGAACAGGGTCCTTATGAAGGGTAAATAGAAATTGGCAATTCACGTTGTGGTTTTGGCGTAGGTAAGAAACGTTCTTGCTAGAAACCTATAGCAGCCACGTAAAAACTTGCAACAACAATTAGAGGACGTCTAACTTGTTTTTGCAGCAAGTGTTTTGTGATGTGATATGGCCAGAGGATGTGATGAATGATATATGTGATGTATGAGATGATCATGTTCTTGTAATAGGAATCACGACTTGCATGTCGATGAGTATGACAACCGGCGGGAGCCATAGGAGTTGTCTTTATTTATTTATGACCTGCGTGTCAACATAAACGTCATGTAATTACTTTACTTTATTGCTAAAGCGTTAGCCATAGTAGTAGAAGTAATAGATGACGAGACAACTTCAAGAATACATGATGATGGAGATAATGATGATGGAGATCACGGTGTCATGCCGGTGACAACGATGATCATGGAGCCTCGAAGATGGAGATCAAAAGGAGCAAATGATATTGGCCATATCATGTCACTGTTTGATTGCATGTGATGTTTATCATGTTTTACATCTTATTTGCTTAGAACGACGGTAGCTTAAATAAGATGATCCCTCGTAATAATTTCAAGAAAGTGTTCCCCCTAACTGTGCACCGTTGTGAAGGTTCGTTGTTTCGAAGCACCACATGATGATCGGGTGTGATAGATTCTAACGTTCGAATACAACGGGTGTAAGCCAGATTTACACACGCAATACACTTAGGTTGACTTGACGAGCCTAGCATGTACAGACATGGCCTCGGAACACAGAAGACCGAAAGGTCGAGCATGAGTCGTATAGAAGATACGATCAACATGAAGATGTTCACCGTTGTTAACTAGTCCGTCTCACGTGATGATCGGACACGGCCTAGTTAACTCGGATCATGTTATACTTAGATGACTGGAGGGATGTCTATCTGAGTGGGAGTTTATTGAATAATTTGATTAGATGAACTTAATTATCATGAACTTAGTCTAAAATCTTTACAATATGTCTTGTAGATCAAATGGCCAATGTTGTCCTCAACTTCAACGCGTTCCTAGAGAAAACCAAGCTGAAAGACGATGGCAGCAACTATACGGACTGGGTCCGGAACCTGAGGATCATCCTCATAGCTGCCAAGAAAGATTATGTCCTAGAAGCACCGCTAGGTGACGCACCCGTCCCACAGAACCAAGATGTTATGAACGCTTGGCAGACACGTGCTGATGATTACTCCCTCGTTCAGTGCGGCATGCTTTACAGCTTAAAACCGGGGCTCCAAAAGCGTTTTGAGAGACACGGAGCATATGAGATGTTCGAAGAGCTGAAAATGGTTTTTCAAGCTCATGCCCGGGTCAAGAGATATGAAGTCTCCGACAAGTTCTTCAGCTGTAAGATGGAGGAAAATAGTTCTGTCAGTGAGCACATACTCAAAATGTCTGGGTTGCATAACCGCTTGACTCAGCTGGGAGTTAATCTCCCGGATGACGCGGTCATTGACAGAATCCTTCAGTCGCTTCCACCGAGCTACAAGAGCTTTGTGATGAACTTCAATATGCAGGGGATGGAAAAGACCATTCCTGAGGTATATTCAATGCTGAAATCAGCAGAGGTAGAAGTCAAAAAGGAACATCAAGTGTTGATGGTGAATAAAACCACTAAGTTCAAGAAAGGCAAGGGTAAGAAGAACTTCAAGAAGGACGACAAGGGAGTTGCCGCGCCCGGTAAGCAAGCTACCGGGAAGAAGCCAAAGAATGGACCCATGCCCGAGACTGAGTGTTTTTATTGCAAGGGAAGTGGTCACTGGAAGCGGAACTGCCCCAAATACTTAGCGGACAAGAAGGCCGGCAACACGAAAGGTATATGTGATATACATGTAATTGATGTGTACCTTACCAGTACTCGTAGTAGCTCCTGGGTATTTGATACCGGTGTGGTTGCTCACATTTGTAACTCGAAGCAGGAGCTGCGGAATAAACAGAGACTAGCGAAGGACGAGGTGACGATGCGCGTCGGGAATGGTTCCAAGGTCGATGTGATCGCCGTCGGCACGCTACCTCTACATTTACCTACGGGATTAGTTTTAAACCTCAATAATTGTTATTTAGTGCCAGCTTTGAGCATGAACATTGTATCAGGATCTCGTTTAATTCGAGATGGCTACTCATTTAAATCCGAGAATAATGGTTGTTCTATTTATATGAGAGATATGTTCTATGGTCATGCTCCGATGGTGAATGGTTTATTCTTAATGAATCTCAAGCGTAATGCTACACATATTCATAGTGTGAATACCAAAAGATGTAAGGTTGATAATGATAGTCCCACATACTTGTGGCACTGCCGCCTTGGTCACATAGGTGTCAAACGCATGAAGAAGCTCCATGCAGATTGACTTCTAGAGTCTCTTGATTACGAATCATTTGACAAGTGTGAACCATGCCTCATGGGTAAGATGACCAAGACTCCGTTCTCAGGAACAATGGAGCGAGCAACCAACTTATTGGAAATCATACATACTGATGTGTGCGGTCCAATGAGTGTTGAGGCTCGCGGTGGCTATCGTTATGTTCTCACCCTCACTGATGACTTGAGTAGATATGGGTATGTCTACTTAATGAAACACAAGTCTGAGACCTTTGAAAAGTTCAAGGAATTTCAGAGTGAGGTTGAGAATCAACGTGATAGGAAAATAAAGTTCTTGCGATCAGATTGTGGGGGAGAATACTTGAGTCACGAATTTGGCACACACTTAAGAAAATGTGGAATAGTTTCACAACTCACGCCGCCTGGAACACCTCAGCGTAATGGTGTGTCCGAATGTCGTAATCGCACTCTATTGGATATGGTGCGATCTATGATGTCTCTTACCGATTTACCGCTGTCATTTTGGGGCTATGCTTTAGAGACTGCCGCATTCACTTTAAATAGGGCTCCATCGAAATCTGTTGAGGTGACACCGTATGAATTATGGTTTGGGAAGAAACATAAGCTGTTGTTTCTAAAAGTTTGGGGATGCGATGCTTATGTCAAGAAACTTCAACCTGAAAAGCTCGAACCCAAGTCGGAAAAATGCGTCTTCATAGGATACCCTAAAGAAACTGTTGGGTATACCTTGTACCTCAGATCCGAGGGCAAGATCTTTGTTGCCAAGAATGGGTCCTTTCTAGAGAAAGAGTTTCTCTCGAAAGAAATAAGTGGGAGGAAAGTAGAACTTGATGAAGTATTACCTCTTGAACCAGTAAGTGGCGCAACTCAAGAAACTGTTCCTGAGGTGCCTGCACCGACTGGAGAGGAAGTTGATGATGATGATCATGAAACTTCAGGTCAAGTTGCTACTGAACTTCGTAGGTCCACAAGGACACGTTCCGCACCAGAGTGGTACGGCAACCCTGTCTTGGAAATCATGTTGTTAGACAACGGTGAACCTTCGAAATATGAAGAAGCAATGGCGGGCCCGGATTCCGACAAATGGCTGGAAGCCATGAAATCCGAGATAGGATCCATGTATGAAAACGAAGTATGGACTTTGACTGACTTGCCCGATGATCGGCGAGCCATAGAAAATAAATGGATCTTTAAGAAGAAGACAGACGCGGATGGTAATGTGACCATCTATAAAGCTCGGCTTGTCACTAAGGGTTATCGACAAGTTCAAGGGGTTGACTACGGTGAGACTTTCTCACCCGTAGCGAAGCTGAAGTCCGTCCGAATCATGTTAGCAATTACCGCATTCTATGATTATGATATATGGCAAATGGATGTCAAAACGGCATTCCTTAATGGTTTCCTTAAGGAATAATTGTATATGATGCAGCTGGAAGGTTTTGTCGATCCTAAGAATGCTGACAAGGTGGGCAAGCTCCAATGCTCGATTTATGGGCTGGTGTAAGCATCTCGGAGTTGGAACATTCATTTTGATGAGATGATCAAAGTTTTTGGGTTTATGCAGACTTATGGAGAAGCCTGCATTTACAAGAAAGTGAGTGGGAGCTCTGTAGCATTTCTCATATTGTATGTGGATGACATACTGTTGATGGGAAATGATATAGAATTCTTGGAAAGCATAAAGGCCTACTTGAACAAGTGTTTTTCAATGATGGACCTTGGAGAAGCTGCTTATATATTAGGCATCAAGATCTATAGAGATAGATCGAGACGCCTCATTGGTCTTTCACTGAGTACGTACCTTGACAAGATATTGAAGAAGTTCAAAATGGATCAGTCAAAGAAGGGGTTCTTGCCTGTATTGCAAGGTACGAGATTGAGCACGACTCAATGCCCGACCACGGCAGAAGATAGAGAAAAGATGAGTGTCGTCCCCTATGGCTCGGCCATAGGGTCTATCATGTATGCTATGCTGTGTACCAGACCTGATGTAAACCTTGCCGTAAGTTTGGTAGGAAGGTACCAAAGTAATCCCGACATGGAACACTGGACAGCGGTCAAGAATATCCTGAAGTACCTGAAAAGGACTAAGGAAATGTTTCTCATTTATGGAGGTGACGAAGAGCTCGTCGTAAAGGGTTACGTCGATGCTAGCTTCGACACATATCTGGATGACTCTAAGTCACAAACCGGATACGTGTATATTTTCAATGGTGGGGCAGTAAGCTGGTGCAGTTGCAAGCAAAGCGTTGTGGCGGGATCTACATGTGAAGCGGAGTACATGGCAGCCTCAGAGGCAGCACAAGAAGCAGTCTGGGTGAAGGAGTTCATTACTGACCTAGGAGTCATACCCAATGCGTCGGGCCTGATGACTCTCTTCTGTGACAACACTGGAGCTATTGCCCTTGCCAAGGAGCCCAGGTTTCACAGGAAGACCAGGCATATCAAGCGTCGCTTCAACTCCATTCGTGAAAGTGTTCAAAATGGAGACATAGAGATTTGTAAAGTACATACGGACCTGAATGTGGTAGATCCGTTGACTAAACCTCTCCCTAGAGCAAAACATGATCAACACCAGAACTGCATGGGTGTTCGATTCATCACAATGTAACTAGAATATTGACTCTAGTGCAAGTGGGAGACTGTTGGAAATATGCCCTAGAGGCAATAATAAAATGGTTATTATTATATTTCTTTGTTCATGATAATTTTCTATTGTTCATGCTATAATTGTGTTATCCAGAAATCGTAATACATGTGTGAATACATAGACCACAACACGTCCCTAGTGAGCCTCTAGTTGACTAGCTTGTTGATCAAAAGATAGTCATGGTTTCATGACTATGGACATTGGATGTCATTGATAACGGGATCACATCATTAGGAGAATGATGTGATGGACAAGACCCAATCCTAAGCTTAGCTCAAAGATCGTGTAGTTCGTTTGCTGTAGCTTTTCTGAATGTCAAGTATCATTTCCTTAGACCATGAGATTGTGCAACTCCCGGATACCGTAGGAGTGCCTTGGGTGTGCCAAACGTCACAACGTAACTGGGTGACTATAAAGGTACATTACAGGTATCTCTGAAAGTGTCTGTTGGGTTGGCACGAATCGAGACTGGGATTTGTCACTCCGTATGACGGAGAGGTATCTCTGGGCCCACTCGGTAATGCATCATCATAATGAGCTCAATGTGATCAAGTGGTTGATCACAGGATCATGCATTACGGTACGAGTAAAGTGACTTGCCGGTAACGAGACTGAACAAGGTACTGGGATACCGATGATCGAGTCCCGGGCAAGTAACGTACTGATTGACAAAGGGAATTGTATACGGATTGATTGAATCCTCGACATCGTGGTTCATCTGATGAGATCATCGTGGAGCATGTGGGAGCCAACATGGGTATCCAGATCCCGCTGTTGTTTATTGACCGGAGAGTCGTCTCGGTCATGTCTGCATGTCTCCCGAACCCATAGGGTCTACACACTTAAGGTTCAGTGACACTAGGGTTGTTAGGAAGACTTGTATGTGATTACCGAATGTTGTTCGGAGTCCCGGATGAGATCCCGGACGTCACGAGGAGTTCCGGAATGGTCCGGGGGTAAAGATTTATATATGGGAAGTTGTCATACGGTCGCCGGAAAGGTTCGGGGGCATATCGGTATTGTACCGGGGCCACCAGAGGGGTTCCGGGGGTCCACCGGGAGGGGCCACCTCTTCCGGAGGGCCTTATGGGCTGTATGGAGAAGGGAACCAGCCCAAGTGGGCTGGGGCGCCACAGCCCCCTAGGGCCCATGCGCCTAGGGTTGGGGGAAACCCTAAGGGGGGCGCCCCCTTGCTTGGGGTGGCAAGCCCCCCTCCCCTTGGCCGCTGCCCCCCCTCTAGATCTCATCTAGAGGGGGCCGGCCCCCTTCCCCCTTCCCCTATAAATAGAGGGGTGAGGGGAGGGCTGCACACAACATCCAAGGCGCAGCCCCTCCCCTCCCCAACACCTCTCCTCCTCCATAAGAGCTTGGCAAATCCCTGCCGGAGTACTGCAGCTTCACCACCACCACGCCATCGTGCTGCTGTTGGAGCCCTCTTCCTCAACCTCTCCCTCCTCCTTGCTGGATCAAGGTGCGGGAGATGTCCTCGCTCCGTACGTGTGTTGAACGTGGAGGTGCCGTCCGTTCGGCGCTAGGATCTTCAGTGATTTGGATCACGACGAGTACGACTCCATCAACCCGTTCTCTTGAACGCTTCCGCTCGTGATCTACAAGGGTATGCAGATGCACTCCTCTCTCCCTCGTTGCTAGATGACTCCATAGATTGATCTTGGTGATGCGTAGAAAATTTTGAAATTCTTCTACGTTCACCAACAGTCTCCTCCTTCTTGATCCAGCAAGGGGAAGGAGAGGTTGATGGAGATCCAGCAGCACGATGGCGTGGTGGTGGAAGCAGCGGTGATCTCGGCAGGGCTTCGCCAAGCTCCACCGAGAGGGAGAGGTGTTACGAGGGGAGAGGGAGGCGCCAGGGACTTGGGTGCGGCTGCCCTCCCTCCCCTCCACTATATATAGGGGCCAGGGGGCGCCGGCCCCTCCAGATCCCATCTAGATGGGGGGGGGCGGCCAAGGGGTGGCTTGGCCCCCAAGCCAGGTGGAGGCGCCCCCACCCCTAGGGTTTCTAACCCTAGGCGCAGGAGGAGGCCCATGGGGGGTGCACCAGCCCACCAGGGGCTGGTTCCCTTCCCACTTCAGCCCATGGGGCCCTCCGGGATAGGTGGCCCCACCCGGTGGACCCCCGGGACCCTTCCGGTGGTCCCGGTACAATACCGGTGACCCCCGAAACTTTCCCGGCGGTCGAAACTGGTCTTCCTATATATAAATCTTTACCTCCGGACCATTCTGGAACTCCTCGTGACGTCCGGGATCTCATCCGGGACTCCAAACAACTTTCGGGTTACCGCATACTAATATCTCTACAACCCTAGCGTCACCGAACCTTAAGTGTGTAGACCCTACGGGTTCGGGAACCATGCAGACATGACCGAGACAACTCTCCGGCCAATAACCAACAACGGGATCTGGATACCCATGTTGGCTCCCACATATTCCACGATGATCTCATCGGATGAACCACGATGTCGAGGATTCAATCAATCCCGTATTCAATTCCCTTTGTCAATCGGTACGTTACTTGCCGGAGATTCGATCGTCGGTATTCCAATACCTCGTTCAATCTCGTTACCGGCAAGTCACTTTACTCATTCCGTAACACATCATCCCATGACCAACCCTTAGTCACATTGAGCTCATTACGATGATGTCTTACCGAGTGGGCCCAGAGATACCTCTCCGTCATGTGGAGTGACAAATCCCAGTCTCGATGCGTGCCAACCCAACAGACACTTTCGGTGATACCCGTAGAGCACCTTTATAGTCACCCAGTTACGTTGTGACGTTTGGCACACCCAAAGTATTCCTACAGTATCCGGGAGTTGCACAATCTCATGGTCTAAGGAAAAGATACTTGACATTAGAAAAGCTGTAGCAGACGAACTACACGATCTTGTGCTATGCTTAAGATTGGGTCTTGTCCATCACATCATTCTTCTAATGATGTGACCCCGTTATCAATGACATCTAATTTCCATAGTCAGGAAACCATGACTATCTGTTGATCAACGAGCTAGTCAACTAGAGGCTTACTAGGGACATGTTGTGGTCTATATATTCATACATGTATTACGATTTCCGGATAACACAATTATAGCATGAACAATAGACAATTATCATGAACAAGGAAATATAATAATAACCATTTTATTATTGCCTCTAGGGCATATTTCCAACAGTCTCCCACTTGCACTAGAGTCAATAATCTAGTTACATTGTGATGAATTGAACACCCATAGAGTTCTGGTGTTGATCATGTTTTGCTCGAGGAAGAGGCTTAGTCAACGGATCTGCGACATTCAGGTCTGTATGCACTTTACAAATATCTATGTCTCCATATTGAACATTTTCACAAATGGAGTTGAAGCGACGCTTGATGTGCCTGGTCTTCTTGTGAAACTTGGGCTCCTTGGCAAGGGCAATAGCTCCAGTGTTGTCACAGAAGAGAGTGATCGGCCCCGACGCATTGGGTATGACTCCTAGGTCGGTGATGAACTCCTTCATCCAGATTGCTTCATGTGCTGCCTCCGAGACTGCCATGTACTCCGCTTCACATGTAGATCCCGCCACGACGCTTTGCTTGCAACTGCACCAGCTTACTGCCCCACCATTCAAAATATACACGTATCCGGTTTGTGACTTAGAGTCATCCAGATCTGTGTCGAAGCTAGCGTCGACGTAACCCTTTACGACGAGCTCCTCGTCACCTCCATATACGAGAAACATATCCTTAGTCCTTTTCCGGTACTTCAGGATGTTCTTGACCGCTGTCCAGTGTTCCATGCTGGGATTACTTTGGTACCTTCCTACCAAACTCATGGCAAGGTTTACATCAGGTCTAGTACACAGCATGGCATACATGATAGACCCTATGGCTGAGGCATAGGGGATGACACTCATCTTTTCTCTATCTTCTGCCGTGGTCAGGCATTGAGCTATGCTCAATCTCATACCTTGCAATACAGGCAAGAACCCCTTCTTAGACTGATCCATATTGAACTTCTTCAATATCTTGTCAAGGTATGTACTTTGTGAAAGACCAATGAGGCGTCTCGATCTATCTCTATAGATCTTGATGCCTAATATATAAGTAGCTTCTCCAAGGTCCTTCATTGCAAAACACTTGTTCAAGTAGGCCTTTATGCTTTCCAAGAATTCTATATCATTTCCCATCAATAGTATGTCATCCACAAACAATATGAGAAATGCTACAGAGCTCCCACTCACTTTCTTGTAAACGCAGGCTTCTCCATAAGTCTGCGTAAACCCAAACACTTTGATCATCTCATCAAAACGAATGTTCCAACTCCAAGATGCTTGCACCAGCCCATAATTGAGCGTTGGAGCTTGCACACCTTGTCAGCATTCTTAGGATCGACAAAACCTTCCGGCTGCATCATATACAATTCTTCCTTAAGGAAACCATTAAGGAATGCCGTTTTGACGTCCATTTGCCATATCTCATAATCATAGAATGCGGCAATTGCTAACATGATTTGGATGGAGTTCAGCTTCGCTACGGGTGAGAAAGTCTCATCGTAGTCAACCCCTTGAACTTGTCTATAACCCTTAGCGACAAGCCGAGCTTTATAGATGGTCACATTACCATACGCATCTGTCTTCTTCTTAAAGATCCATTTATTTTCTATGGCTCGCCGATCATCGGGCAAGTCAGTCAAAGTCCATACTTCGTTTTCATACATGGATCCTATCTTGGATTTCATGGCTTCCAGCCATTTGTCGAATTCTGGGCCCACCATCGCTTCCTCATAGTTCGAAGGTTCACCATTTTCTAACAACATGATTTCCAGGACAGGGTTGCCGTACCACTCTGGTGCGGAACGCGTCCTTGTGGACCTTCGAAGTTCAGTAGCAACTTGATCTGAAGTTTCATGATCATCATCATTAACTTCCTCCCTAGTCGGTGCAGACACCTCAGGAACAATTTCTTGAGCTGCGCCACTCTCTGGTTCAAGAGGCAATACTTCATCAAGTTCTACTTTCCTCCCTCTTACTTATTTCGAGAGAAACTCTTTCTCTAGAAAGGATCCATTCTTGGCAACAAAGGTCTTGCCTTCAGATCTAAGATAGAAGGTATACCCAATAGTTTATTTAGGGTATCCTATGAAGACACATTTTTCCGATTTGGGTTCGAGCTTTTTAGGTTGAAGTTTCTTGACATAAGCATCGCATCCCCAAACTTTTAGAAACGACAGCTTAGGTTTCTTCCCAAACCATAATTCATACGGTGTCGTCTCAAGGGATTTAGACGGTGCCCTATTTAAAGTGAATGTAGCTGTCTCTAGAGCGTATCCCCAAAATGATAGCGGTAAATCAGTGAGTGACATCATAGATCGCACCATATACAATAGAGTGCGATTATGACGTTCGGACACACCGTTACGCTGAGGTGTTCCAGGCGGCGTGAGTTGTGAAACGATTCCACATTTCCTTAAGTGCGTACCAAATTTGTGACTTAAATATTCTCCCCCACGATCTGATCGTAAGAATTTTATCTTTCGTCATGTTGATTCTCTACCTCATTCTGAAATTCCTTGAAATTTTCAAAGGTCTCAGACTTGTGTTTCATCAAATAGACATACCCATATCTATTTATGTCATCAGTGAGAGTGAGAACATAACGATAGCCATCGCGAGCCTCAACGCTCATTGGACCGCACATATCAGTATGTATAATTTCCAATAAGTTGGTTGCTCGATCCATTGTTCCGGAGAACGAAGTCTTGGTCATTTTACCCATGAGGCATGGTTCGCACATGTCAAATGATTCGAAATCAAGAGACTCCAAAAGTCCATCTGTATGGAGCTTCTTCATGCGTTTGACACCGATGTGACCAAGGCGGCAGTGCCACAGATATGTGGGACTATCATTATCAATCTTACATCTTTTGGTATTCACACTATGAATATGTTTAACATCACGTTCGAGATTCATTAAGAATAAACCATTGACCAGCGGGGCATGACCATAAAACATATCTCTCATATAAATAGAACAACCATTATTCTCGGATTTAAATGAGTAGCCATCTCGTATTAAACGAGATCCAGATACAATGTTCATGCTCAAAGCTGGCACTAAATAACAATTATTGAGGTTTAAAACTAATCCCATAGGTAAATGTAGAGGTAGCGTGCCGACGGCGATCACATCGACCTTGGAACCATTCCCGACGCGCATCGTCACCTCGTCCTTCGCCAGTCTCCGCTTATTCTGCGGCTCCTGTTTTGAGTTACAAATATGAGCAACCGCATCGGTATCAAATACCTAGGAGCTACTACGAGTACTGGTAAGGTACACATCAATTACATGTATATCACATATACCTTTAGTGTTGCCGGCCTTCTTGTCCGTTAAGTATTTGGGGCAGTTCCGCTTCCAGTGTCCCTTTCCCTTGCAATAGAAGCACTCAGTCTCAGGTTTGGGTCCATTCTTTGGCTTCTTCCCGGCAAATGATTTACCGGCCGCGGCAACTCCCTTGCCGTCCTTCTTGAAGTTCTTCTTACCCTTGCCTTTCTTGAAACTAGTGGTTTTATTGACCATCAACACTTGATGTTCCTTTTTGATTTCCACCTCCACTGATTTCAGCATTGAAAATACTTCAGGAATAGTTTTCACCATCCCCTGCATATTTTAGTTCATCACAAAGCTCTTGTAGCTAGGTGGGAGCGACTAAAGGATTCTGTCAATGACCGCCTCGTCCGGGAGGTTAATGTCCAGCTGGGACAAGCGGTTGTGCAACCCAGACATTTTGAGTATGTGCTCACTGACAGAACTATTTTCCTCCATCTTACAACTATAGAACTTGTCGGAGACTTCATATCTCTCGACCCGGGCATGAGCTTGGAAAACCATTTTCAGCTCTTCTAACATCTCATATGCTCTGTGTTGCTCAAAACGCTTTTGGAGCCCTGGTTCTAAGCTGTAAAGCATGCCGCACTGAGCGAGGGAGTAATCATCAGCACATGACTGCCAAGCGTTCATAACGTCTTGGTTCTCTGGGATGGGTGCTTCACCTAGCGGTGCTTCTAGGACATATGCTTTCTTGGCAGCTATGAGGATGATCCTCAGGTTCCGGACCCAGTCCATATAGTTGCTGCCATCATCTTTCAGCTTGGTTTTCTCTAGGAACGCGTTGAAGTTGAGGTTGACATGAGCGTTGGCCATTTGATCTACAAGACATTTTGCAAAGGTTTTTAGACTAAGTTCATGATAATTAAGTTCATCTAATCAAATTATTTAATGAACTCCCACTCAGACAGACATCCCTCTAGTCATCTAAGTGATACATGATCCGAGTCAACTAGGCCGTGTCCGATCATCACGTGAGACGGACTAGTCATCATCGGTGAACATCTTCATGTTGATCGTATCTTCTATACGACTCATGTTCGACCTTTCGGTCTTCCATGTTCCAAGGCCATGTCTGTACATGCTAGGCTCGTCAAGTCAACCTAAGTGTATTACGTGTGTAAATCTGGCTTACACCCGTTGTATTCGAACGTTAGAATCTATCACACCCGATCATCACGTGGTGCTTCGAAACAACGAACCTTCGCAACGGTGCACAGTTAGGGGGAACACTTTCTTGAAATTATTGTGAGGGATCATCTTATTTAAGCTACCGTCGTTCTAAGCAAATAAGATGTAAAGCATGATAAACATCACATGCAATCAAATAGCGACATGATATGACCAATATCATTTTGCTCCTTTTGATCTCCATCTTCGGGGCGCCATGATCATCATCGTCACCGGCATGACACCATGATCTCCATCATCGTGTCTTCATGAAGTTGTCTCGTCATCTATTACTTCTACTACTATGGCTAACGGTTTAGCAATAAAGTAAAGTAATTACATGACGTTTCTGTTGACACGCAGGTCATAAATAAATTAAGACAACTCCTATGGCTCCTGCCGGTTGTCATACTCATCGACATGCAAGTCGTGATTCCTATTACAAGAACATGATCAATCTCATACATCACATATATCATTCATCACATCCTTTTGGCCATATCACATCACACGACACATGCTGCAAAAACAAGTTAGACGTCCTCTAATTGTTGTTGCAAATTTTTACGTGGCTGCTATAGGTTTCTTAGCAAGAATGTTTCTTACCTACGCCAAAACCACAACGTGATATGCCAATTTCTATTTACCCTTCATAAGGACCCTTTTCATCGAATCCGATCCGACTAAAGTGGGAGAGACAGACACCCACTAGCCACCTTATGCAACTAGTGCATGTCAGTCGGTGGAACCTGTCTCACGTAAGCGTACGTGTAAGGTCGGTCCGGGCCGCTTCATCTCACGATGCCGCCGAATCAAGATAAGACTAGTAATGGCAAGTAAATTGACAAAATCAACGCCCACAACAACTTGTGTTCTACTTGTGCATAGAAACTACGCATAGAGCTAGCTCATGATGCCACTGTTGGGGAACGTAGCAGAATTTTAAAAATTTATACGCATAACCAAGATCAATCTATGGAGTCATCTAGCAACGAGGGAGAGGGGAGTGCATCTACATACCCTTGTAGATCGCGAGCGGAAGCGTTCAAGAGAACGGGGTTGATGGAGTCGTACTCATCGTGATCCAAATAACCGATGACCGAGCGCCGAACAGACGGCACCTCCGCGTTCAACACACGTACGGTTGGGGAAGACGTCTCCTCCTTCTTGATCCAGCAAGGGGAAGGAGAGGTTGACGGAGATCCAGCAGCATGGCGGCGTGGTGGTGGAAGCAGCGATGATCTCGGCAGGGCTTCGCCAAGCTCCAACGAGAGGGAGAGGTGTTACGAGGGGAGAGGGAGGCGCCAGGGACTTGGGTGCGGCTGCCCTCCCTCCCCTCCACTATATATAGGGGCCAGGGGGGCGCCGGCCCCTCTAGATACCATCTAGATGGGGGTGCGGCGGCCAAGGGGGTGGCTTGGCCCCCAAGCCAGGTGGAGCCGCCCCCACCCCTGGGGTTTCTAACCCTAGGCGCAGGAGGAGGCCCATGTGGGCGCACCAGCCCACCAGGGGCTGGTTCCCTTCCCACTTCAGCCCATGGGGCCCTTCGGGATAGGTGGCCCCACCCAGTGGACCCCCGGGACCCTTCCGGTGGTCCCGGTACAATACCGGTGACCCCCGAAACTTTCCCGATGGCCGAAACTGGTCTTACTATATATAAATCTTTACCTCCGGACCATTCCAGAACTCCTCGTGATGTCTGGGATCTCTTCCGGTACTCCAAACAACTTTCGGGTTACCGCATACTAATATCTCTACAACCCTAGTGTCACAAAACCTTAAGTGTGTAGACCCTACGAGTTCGGGAACCATGTAGACATGACCGAGACAACTCTCCGGCCAATAACCAACAGCGGGATCTGGATACCCATGTTGGCGCCCACATATTCCACGATGATCTCATCGGATGAACCACGATGTCGAGGATTCAATCAATCCCGTATTCAATTCCCTTTGTCAATCGGTACGTTACTTGCCCGAGATTCGATCGTCAGTATTCCAATACCTCGTTCAATCTCGTTACCGGCAAGTCACTTTACTCATTCCATAACACATCATCCCATGACCAACCCTTAGTCACATTGAGCTCATTACGATGATGTCTTACCGAGTGGGCCCAGAGATACCTCTCCCTCATGCGGAGTGACAAATCCCAGTCTTGATTCGTGCCAACCCAACAGACACTTTCGGTGATACCCGTAGAGCACCTTTATAGTCACCCAGTTACGTTGTGACGTTTGGCACACCCAAAGTATTCCTACAGTATCCGGGAGTTGCACAATCTCATGGTCTAAGGAAAAGATACTTGACATTAGAAAAGCTCTAGCAGACGAACTACACGATCTTGTGCTATGCTTAAGATTGGGTCTTGTCCATCACATCATTCTTCTAATGATGTGATCCCGTTATCAATGACATCTAATGTCCATAGTCAGGAAACCATGACTATCTGTTGATCAACGAGCTAGTCAACTAGAGGCTTACTAGGGACATGTTGTGGTCTATATATTCACACATGTATTACGATTTCTAGATAACACAATTATAGCATGAACAATAGACAATTATCATGAACAAGGAAATATAATAATAACCATTTTATTATTGTCTCTAAGGCATATTTCCAATAGGAACATCTCATTTGCTCCATGGTGTTCAAAACATTTTTGAAGTCCCAGTTTTAAGCCGTAAAGCATGGTGCACTAAACTATCAAGTAGTCATCAGATCGAGCTTTGCCAAACGTTCATAATGTCTGCATCTGCTCCTGCAATAGGTCTGTCACCTAGCGGTGCATCAAGGACATAATTCTTCTGTGTAGCAATGAGGATAATCCTCAGATCACGGACCCAGTCCACATCATTACTACTATCATCTTTCAACTTAGTTTTCTCTAGGAATATATTAAAAATAAAACAGGGGAGTTGTACGCGAGCTATTGATCTACAACATAGATATGCTAATACTATCAGGACTAATTTCATGATAAATTAAAGTTCAATTAATCATATTACTTAAGAACTCCCACTTAGATAGACATCTCTCTAGTCATCTAAATGATCACGTGATCCATATCAACTAAATCATGTCCAATCATCACATGAGATGGAGAAGTTTTCAATGGTGAACATGAAGGAAATATGCCCTAGAGGCAATAATAAAGTTTTTTATTTATATTTCCTTATATCATGATAAATGTTTATTATTCATGATAGAATTGTATTAACCAGAAACTTAGTACATGTGTGGATACATAGACAAACAGAGTGTCCCTAGTATGCCTCTACTTGACTAGCTCGTCAATCAAAGATGGTTAAGTTTCCTAGCCATAGACATGTGTTGTCATTTGATAAATGGGGTCACATCATTAGAGAATGATGTGATGGACAAGACCCATCCGTTAGCTTAGCATAATGATCGTTTAGTTTTTCTGCTATTCCTTTCTTCATGACTTGATTATGTTCCTCAGACTATGAGATTATGCAACTCCCGAATACCGGAGGAACACCTTGTGTGCTATCAAATGTCACAACATAACTGGGTGATTACAAATATGCTCTAAAGGTGTCTCTGATGGAGTTTGTTGAGTTGGCATAGATCGAGATTAGGATTTGTCACTTCGTGTATTGGAGAGGTATCTCTGGGCCCTCTCGGTAATGCACATCACTATGAGCCTTGCAAGCAATGTGTCTAATGAGTTAGCCACGGGATGATGCATTATGGAACGAGTAAAGAGACTTGCCAGTGACGAGATTGAACTAGGTATGATGATACCGACGATCGAATCTCGGGCAAGTAACATACCGATGGCAAAGGGAACAACGTATGTTTTTTGCGGTTTGGGTCATTTCAGATGAGTTTCGGAGTACCGGGGGTTACCGGACCCCCCCCCCACGGGGGCAAGTTATTGGGCCTCATGGGCCTAGTGGTGGAAGAGAGGAGGTAGGCCAGGGAGTGGCGCCCCCTAGTCCAAACCGAATTAGACTAGGGTTGGGGGGCCCTTTCCTTCTCTTCTCCTCCTCCTCCCCCCTTCTCCTTGTGGGAATAGCAAAGGGGGGGGTGATAACCCACAGGTATAGGGGATCGCAATAGTTTTCGAGGGTAGAGTATTCAACCCAAATTTATTGATTCGACACAAGGGGAGCCAAAGAATATTCTCAAGTATTAGCAGTTGAGTTGTCAATTCAACCACACCTAAAAGCTTAATATCTGTAGCAAAGTATTTAGTAGCAAAATAGTATGGAAGTAACGGTAACGGTGGCAAAAGTAACAATATTAGTTTTTGTAGCAATCGCAGTGGCAACGGAAAAGTAACTAAGCAAAGATCAATATATGAAAAGCTCGTAGGCAATGGATCAATGATGGATAATTATGTCGGATGCGATTCCTCATGCAACAGTTATAACATAAGGTGACACAGAACTAGCTCCAGTTCATTAATATAATGTAGGAATGTATTCCGAATATAGTCATACATGCTTATGGAAAGAACTTGCATGACATCTTTTGTCTTACCCTCCTGTGGCAGCAGGGTCCTATTGGAAACTAAGGGATATTAAGGCCTCCTTTTAATAGAGTACCAGACCAAAACATTAACACTTAGTGAATACATGAACTCCTCAAACTACGGTCATCACCGGGAGTGGTCCCGATTGTTGTCACTTCGGGGTTACCGTATCATAACACATAGTAGGTGACTATTGACTTGCAAAATAGGATCAAGAATTCACATATATTCATGAAAACATAATAGGTCCAGATCTGAAATCATGGCACTCGGGCCCTAGTGACAAGCATTAAGCATAGCAAAGTCATAGCAACATCAATCTTAGAACATAATGGATACTAGGGATCAAACCCTAAAAAAACTAACTCAATTACATGGTAAATCTCATCCAACCCATCACCGTCCAGCAAGCCTACGATGGGATTACTCACACACGGCGGTGAGCATCATGAAATTGGTGATGGAGGAAGGTTGATGATGGCTATGGCGACGGATTCCCGTCTGCCGTGCCCCGAACGGACTCCAGATCAGCCCTCCCGTGGAAGATTAGGGCTTGGCGGCGGCTTCGTATCGTAAAACGCGATGAATCCTTCTCTCTGATTTTTTTCTCCCCGAACGTGAATATATGGAGTTGGGGTTGAGGCCGGTGGAGTCCCAGGGGGCCCATGAGGTAGGGGGCGTGCCCTGCACCCTCGTGGACAGGGTGTGGGCCCCCTAGTGCTGATTCTTTCGCCAGTATTTTTTATTAATTCCAAAACGTGTCTTCATGGATTTTTAGGTCATTCCGAGAACTTTTATTTCTGCACAAAAATAACACCATGGAAATTTTGCTGAAAACAACGTTAGTCCGGGTTAGTTCCATTCAAATCATGCAAGTTAGAGTCCAAAACAAGGGCAAAAGTGTTTGGAAAAGTAGATATGTTGGAGACGTATCAACTCCCCCAAGCTTAAACCTTTGCTTGTCCTCAAGCAATTCAGTTGACAAACTGTCGGGGGACTAATCCACGAGCACCTATGGGACCGGCGGACCGAGTCCCTTTCGGTTCGGCGGGGGCGAGGGTCGCACGAAGAGCGGATCGAGGCAAAGCACACGAGCAGTTTACCCAGGTTCGGGCCGCACGGATGCGTAAAACCCTACTCCTGCTTTGTGGTTTGTATTGAGTTCTTGCTCGGGAGCGCGGAGTGCTACAGTACACCCCAACAGCTAACGAGACCGAGCGTGAGTGTTCCCTCTCCTCCTTTTCTACGTTGCGCATGGGCCTCCTTTTATATGCTCAAGGGGTCACCGACAGGTGGCAACGTAGACAAGGGTAAAAATGGAAAGGTGTTGCGGTTGGTACAGCTACCTGCTACAGTGTATCATGACGGCAGGGGACAAGGGCATTAAATGCCCGTCTGCGTCGCCTAAATAGTGCAAAAGGGACCGTCAGGGACGCCACCGCTCGCCACGATGGCAATCTTGTCAGCGCCGCTTGCCACCGCGCACCGCTGGCTGCACAGCCTCCCGCCACGTACGCCTGGAAGGGTCCCAGAGCGACACGTTGGTGGATGTGCTGGAGCGCGGGCACAGAGTGGTGGCTTGCCGCGGCAAGCGCCTTGCCGCGGTCGTTGTCTTGTCGCGTCCGGGAGCTTGTCGCTCACCGGGCCTTGCCGGGACGCGTGGCGCGTCGCGGCAAGTTCCTTGAGATGCCTTGGTTGGCCTTCCCGGCAAGCTCCTCTTGCCGGGGTCTTGTCTCCTTGGCTTGGATACTTTGTCCTTGAATGGCTCCAAAGGAACCACGGAGGACCTTGGCGGTCACCCGGCAAGCCTTGCCGCGGGATGCTGCGACTGCCCGTGCACAAGTTCGGGATACTAGGGTACCCCTACTCTAGTAACCGACAGGAGCCCCCGGGCCTGGGCCATACACGGTGCCGAGCGCTGTTGGGCCAGGCCCAAAACAGGGCACGGGCACGCGCGGCCTGGGTTACGCCGTATCTCTCCCCGTATCCACCGCGCCCTCCCCGAACGGCACGCGTTGAATGCGGCATCGTGGGAGAGATCGTGGGTGGTTTCTTTATTCGGAAAGGCGGAACGTCTGCCCCCTCCCTCTTTATAAGCATGGGAAACAGGGGTAGTTCGCCCATTCGCCGGTTGCGACTCCAATCTCGGAAACCTCCGCCGCTCCCTCATCTTCCCAAAGCTGAAAGAGAGCAGCGCCCCGCCCCCCATCGCCACCAGCACCACCAACGCCGTCGACCTCCTCCACCACTTCCGCCATGGCTCTGAGAGCCGACAAAGGGAAGGTTGTGAAGTCGACCGAGGTGCAGCGGCTTGCGGCGCTGCGAAAGGACCGGCAATCTTCCCCCCAAGCTTGCCGCGAGGGAGCTGAGGGAGAATTACTACCTCTTCTGGTAGACGGAGACGCGAGCGCATCCGCGCACGAAGGTACTTCCAGCCGCCGCTTGGAAAATGGCTCCAAATGGATATCCTTTCTTCGCCTTGTTCTTCTACTGCGGGCTCTGCCCGCCTTTCTCTGAGTTTTTCTGCGATATTATGAACACCTACGGGTTCCGCCTCCTTGACTTCACCCCCAATGCTGTTCTGACCATGGCAGTTTTCGCACATCTCTGCGAAAACTTTGTCGGAGTCTATCCTAATGTAGCCCTTTTCGCCACTTCTTTATGCCCCGAGTAGAGAGAGGAGAGCCTTTATCCGGCGGAATCGCCTGGATCTCGAGGGCCGGCAAGAAGGACACTTATCTGGAGGGAGAGTTCCGCGGCAAGTGGGAGGAATGGAGAGCAGACTGGTGCTGGATTGTCGAGGAGAACCCGTAGCCGTTTACCACCCGGCGCCAAGCCCCACTAGCACGCGGCAGCGATTGGAGTGACGTGGCCCCGAAAGACGATAGGCTGAAGATTGCCATCACCCGGATCCAACGCCTCAGGCTTGCCGGGCTCACTGTAGGCGCTGTTGGCGCAGATTTTCTTCGCCGCCGCATCGCCCCCCTGCAGGAACGGAGGAGACCCGCCTGGGAATTCAAGAATGCGGCGGATATCATGAGGCTGCGTCCGGGCCTCAACTTCAACTTCACTATTCTGGAGCTTAACGCGATGCTCCAGGAGCTGTTCAAGTACGACCCTCAACATCCCGAAGTGTTCAGGTTGCCGAAGGGTGTCGTTCCGCTGTGCAACAGCTCCGCGCTCGACCACATCCGTGCAATGATGCCGCTGTGCGATTCGCATGGAATTGTCCCAACTTGGCAAGAGCCTGCAGACGACGTCGTGCATGAGTTCTTTGACGGCTTGGTAGAAGTGCCGGTCCGCTCCGACGAGAAGAATAGCCTCACCCGCGACACCACCGATGCGGAGATGACACGCATCGCCACTAGGCTGGAAGAGGCGGCGGCAGCCGCAGCCGCGGGCGAATTTGGATTCACCGTGGAGGAGGCAGAGGCAGCAGAGGCGGCAAGCCGTGCCAAGCGAGAGGAGCTCGTCGGCGAGAAAGAGCTTGCCGGGCATGACGTCGAGTCGAGCGAGCCCGCCGAGGATACGAGCGGCTCGCTGGAGATCAACTCCTCTTCCTCCTCATCTTCAGGCAGCTCGTCGCAAGCAGAGCCTCCATCCCCACCAAGAAGGCGTCTCCGCAAGGCCGGGGACGTAGCAGGGCGGCGGGCGAGTCAACAGTCGCCGCGCCGCGTGACACGCTCCACCGCGGCAGGAGCAGAAGCGGTGGTCCGGGTGGACCCCGCTCCAGTTGCCGCAGCAGCGTGAGGTTCCACTCCAACACTTGTCGCACCTAAGCCACAAGAGAAGTTGCTGTTGTATATAGCGGCAACCAATCAAGTGGTTAGTGCTGCATTAGTAGCAGAGAGGGAGGCAGATGACGAGCCAGCAACCACGGCAGGCGCATCCAGCGACAAGCAGGGGGCTTCCCCGGCAAGCTCTAGTCCCGACAAGGATGGATCTGCGCAGACGCGCGAGGAGATACAGAAGAGAATGGTACAATGCCCAGTTTACTTTGTCAGTTCCCTTCTGCAGGGGCTAGGTCAAGGTACTCTGGCGTGTAGAAATTGCTTTTCGGCCTTCTCATGGCCTCGAGAAAGCTGCGCCATTACTTCCAAGCACATGAGATCACAGTTGTCACTCGTTTTCCGCTGAAGAGGATACTACAGAATCCAGAAGCGATAGGCAGGATTGTTGAGTGGGCACTGGAACTGTCAAGCTTTGGCCTCAAGTTTGAGAGTACTTCAACTATCCAAAGCAGAGCATTGGCAGAATTCATAGCAGAATGGACGCCAACACCAGATGAAGAAATTCCAGAAACGAGCATCCCCATTGAGGAAGCAAGCAAAGAGTGGCTGATGTACTTTGATGGTGCCTTTTCGCTGCAAGGCGCCGGCGCTGGCGTGCTGCTTGTCGCACCCACCGGAGAGCACCTCAAGTACGTAGTCCAGATGCACTTTCCCAAGGAGCAAGCAACAAACAATACTGCAGAGTATGAAGGCTTGCTTGCCGGTCTCAGGATCGCGGCAGACCTTGGGATCAAGAAGCTCATTGTCAGGGGTGACTCGCAGCTTGTCGTCCGGCAAGTGAACAAGAGCTATCAGAGTCCGTTGATGGAAGCCTACGTCGACGAAGTGAGAAAGCTAGAAGAGCACTTTGAAGGCCTACAGATGGAGCATGTTCCAAGAGCTCAGAACGCCATTGCCAATGGCCTATCAAAGTGCGCCGCACTTAAGTTACCTGTGGAACCAGGGATCTTTGTGCTCAAGCTGACTCAACCGTCTGTAACGCCATCAACTGGACAGAGCAAGAAGAGGAAGTTGATTTCTGGTGACTATTTTCCGGCAGAGCTTCCCGAAGCCGCCGCCAAGAAGGTCCCCAAGATCAACGCCAAGAGCGCTGAGGAGCAGTCTGCTCCGGCAAGCCCTAGGGTTTGTTCCGTTGAAGCAGAAGCTCCCGACAAGTTTTGCTCCGGCAAGCTTGCCAGGGAACGTCAAGCTCCGGCAGAGCCGCAGGTTCTCGCCGTAGAAGCGGATGTTCCCGCAGCAGCAGATTTGCCTTTAGTCCTTGTTGTCGAGCCACAAGCTCCAGCATGGACACAGCAGATTGTCCGTTTCCTTCAGACAGGAGAACTTCCCGAAGAGTAAGAAGAAGCGGAAAGAGTAGCCCGGCAGTCAAGTATGTACCAGTTTGTCGACAACACACTGTACAGAAGAAGACTCAATGGTGTGAAATTGAAGTGTATTCACCGGGAAGACGGACAAAAGCTGTTGGCAGAGATACATGGAGGCATATGTGGTCACCACATTGGCGCAAGAGCACTTGCCGGCAAAGCATTCCGGCAAGGTTTCTCTTGGCCGACAGCCCTCCAGGATGCAACTACACAAGTAACCAAGTGTGAAGCGTGCCAGTTCCATTCCAAGCAAATACACCAACCAGCTCAAGCTCTCCAGACGATCCCTTTATCCTGGCCATTTTCGGTCTGGGGGCTCGACATCCTCGGCCCCTTTCCCCGAGCAGTCGGGGGCTTTGAGTACTTGTACGTTGCAATCGACAAGTTCACAAAGTGGCCGGAAGTGGAAGTAGTGAGGAAGGTGACAGCACAGTCAGCAGTCAAGTTCTTCAGGTCGATGTTTGCCGCTTTGGGATCCCTAACAGGATAATCACCGACAACGGTACGCAATTCACGAGCCGCACCTTCATGCAGTACGTCCAAGATCTTGGCGCCAAGGTCTGCTTCGCTTCTGTTGCTCACCCGAGAAGCAACGGTCAAGCGGAGAGGGCAAATGCTGAAGTGCTGCGTGGGCTCAAGACTAGGACTTTCGACAGGCTGCACAAGTGCGGAAGAAACTGGATCGAGGAGCTGCCGGTGGTTCTTTGGTCGATCAGGACGACGCCAAATCGAGCCACTGGCCAGACACCTTTCGCTCTAGTCTATGGAGCAGAGGCAGTTCTCCCCACGGAACTCGTATACGGGTCACCTCGAGTGCTCGCTTATGATGAGCTTGAGCAAGAGCAGCTGCGACAAGATGACGCGCTACTCCTTGAGGAAGACCGTCTTCAGGCTGCTGTACGAGCTGCTCGCTACCAGCAAGCTTTGCGCTGCTACCATAGCCTCAAAGTTAACGCCAGAAGTCTCGAGGAAGGCGACCTTGTTCTTCGGCGTGTTCAGTCCGCCAAGAATTCCAACAAGTTGACGCCGAAGTGGGAAGGCCCTTACCGGGTGAAACGAGTCACTAGGCCTGGCGCTGTCCGCCTTGAGACCGAAGATAGCATTCCGGTGAGCAATTCCTGGAACATTGAGCATCTTCGTAAGTTTTACCCGTAAGGCGCGGTTGCCGGAACCTGTTCCGGCAACCACCTTTTGTACAAGTCTTGCCGCTGTTGCATGTAATCCTTTGTACAAAGCCGGGCGCAGACCCCGTGCATAAGTAAAGCTCATATGCTCCGCACATCTTGTCAATTTCATGCTTTCTATTTTCTACATATGTGATCTGACACTTTGTGCAGCACCTACTCCCCGGTAAGCAATAACGAGCCGTAAGGCTCCATATCTTTATTTTCTCCTCTTTCTTTTTTCTCAAGGAAAGGAAGGTTCCCTTGCCCACAAGTTTGCCGGGGGGAAAGGAGAAGATAATGGTATGGACCAGGCGTCGTTCAAGAAAGTTTCGCCTTACCGGGAAGCAAACAACAGAAAAGCTAAGTTGCCAAAGTTTGAGCAATCAGATTTTTAAAATTTTTAAGTTATCTCCCTTGAACGACCACACTTTGTATGGAAAACCTGTGCGCGGAGGAACCAACTCGTAGCTAGTTGCGCCCTTACTTTGTTTCGAGTCCGCTCAACAACTTAAGTGAGCTACGACTAGTTGCGACAAGGTTTCTTGTCGGTAGCGGCACCGCCAGCAGGCTGCTGACGTCCCGCACTCAGCGCTCGCGGCTAAGGTGCCTGCACCGGCAAGTTCCCTGAAAGCGTAGGGCACAAACATACAAAGGGACGAATCAAGTAAAGGGAATAACATTGCAATCATTACCCGGAATAGAGTTATATTACAAGGTAGCTTGTCGCGGCTCTAACAGATTGTTCTCATAACATGACCAGCAGCGACAAGAAAAGAAGAAAACGGCGGCCTATTCTACGCGATCGCCCTCAATCCTCTTGATCCCGCTCACCTTGTCCACAATGGGTGCGACAAGGGTCTTGAGCGCCTCCAGATCAGCATCCGGCGGCAGGGTCTTGAGGACGTTGGTGAGGTTGAGGCCCGGGTTGCGGAAGGCCACCTTCACCAACACCTTCTGAAGAGCTCCCGCGCAGATCTTGCGCGACTCGTCGGCCAGCTGCTTTGGGATCTGCTCCTGGAGTCGCTGGAGGGCCGTCGCCACGCCTTTGAAGAACAAGATGAGCTTGGCGCTGGGTTGGAGGTTCTCGTCGGAGGGATACCCGAGATCCTCCATCCCTAGCTGCGCCAGCTCCCTGTCAATGTCTGCGGCAACATTCACGAGACCCTCCATCCAGTGCTCCACATTCTCCCTAAAAGTGTTCTGGGCGGCAGCGGCACTCGCCAGCAGCGCCTTGTCGGCCTTGACCTCCTCCTTCAAGGCCGCCTCCTGCTACCTGGCGCGCCAAAGATGTCGGGGGACTAATCCACGAGCACCTATGGGACCGGCGGACCGAGTCCCTTTCGGTTCGGCGGGGGCGAGGGTCGCACGAAGAGCGGATCGAGGCAAAGCACACGAGCAGTTTACCCAGGTTCGGGCCGCACGGATGCGTAAAACCCTACTCCTGCTTTGTGGTTTGTATTGAGTTCTTGCTCGGGAGCGCGGAGTGCTACAGTACACCCCAACAGCTAACGAGACCGAGCGTGAGTGTTCCCTCTCCTCCTTTTCTACGTTGCGCATGGGCCTCCTTTTATATGCTCAAGGGTTCACCGACAGGTGGCAACGTAGACAAGGGTAAAAATGGAAAGGTGTTGCGGTTGGTACAGCTACCTGCTACAGTGCCCGTCTGCGTTACCTAAATAGTGCAAAAGGGACCGTCAGGGACGCCACCGCTCGCCACGATGGCAATCTTGTCAGCGCCGCTTGCCACCGCGCACCGCTGGCTGCACAGCCTCCCGCCACGTACGCCTGGAAGGGTCCCAGAGCGACACGTTGGTGGATGTGCTGGAGCGCGGGCACAGGGTGGTGGCTTGCTGCGGCAAGCGCCTTGCCGCGGTCGTTGTCTTGTCACGTCCGGGAGCTTGTCGCTCACCGGGCCTTGCCGGGACGCGTGGCGCGTCGCGGCAAGTTCCTTGAGATGCCTTCCCGGCAAGCTCCTCTTGCCGGGGTCTTGTCTCCTTGGCTTGGATACTTTTTCCTTGAATGGCTCCAAAGGAACCACGGAGGACCTTGGCGGTCACCCGGCAAGCCTTGCCGCGGGATGCTGCGACTGCCCGTGCACAAGTTCGGGATACTAGGGTACCCCTACTCTAGTACACCGACACAAACTAAAAGTGATAAAGAAAAACTTTTACAAACTCTGCTTGATCTTGTTGTTGCAAATATGTAAAGCCAGCATTCAAGTTTTCAGCAAAGAATATGAACTAACCATATTCACAATAACATTTAGGTCTCATATTTACTCATATCAATGGCATAATCAACTAGCGAGCAATAATAATAAATCTCGCATGACAACACTTTCTCAAAACAATCATAACATGATATAACAAGATGGTATCTCGCTAGCCCTTTCTAAGACCACAAAACATAAATGCAGAGCACCCCTGAGGATCAAGGACTGATTAAACATTGTAATTCATGGTAAAAGAGATCCAGTCACAGTCATACTCAATGTAAATTAATAGCAATGCTTGTGAATGACAACGGTGCTCTCCAACTGGTGCTTTTTTAATAAGAGGATGATGACTCAACAAAAAAGTAAATAGATAGGCCCTTGAAAGAGGGAAGCAGGGATTTGTAGAGGTGCCAGAGCTCAAATTTTGAAACAAAGATAAATAATATTTTGAGTGGCATACTTTCATTATCAACATAACAACCAAGCGATCTCAATATCTTCCATGCTACACACATTATAGGCGGTTCCCAAACAAAATGGTAAAGTTTATACTCCCCCACCACCAAAAAACATCAATCCATGGCTTGTACGAAACAACGGGTGCCTCCAACTAACTACATTCCTGGGGGAGTTTTGTTTGCAATTATTTTGATTTGAGCATGGGACTGGGCAGCCCGGTTACCGGCCATTTTCTCGTGAGTGATAAGCGGAGTCCACTCATCATGAGAATAACCCACCTAGCATGGAAGATATAGACAACCCTAGTTGATACATGAGCTATTCGAGCATACAAAACAGAATTTCATTTGAAGGTTCAGAGTTTGGCACATATATACAAATTTACTTGGAACGGCGGGTAGATACCGCATATAGGAAGGTATGGTGGACTCATATGGAATAACTTTGGGGTTTATGTAAGTGGATGCACAAGCAATATTCCCTCTTAGTACAAGTGAAGGCTAGAAAGAGACTGGGAAGCGACCAACTAGAGAGCGACAACAGTCATGAACATGCATTAAGATTAATTAACAATGAGTGCAACCATGAGTAGGATATAAATCACCATGAACATAAATATCATGGAGGCTATGTTGATTTTGTTTCAACTACATGCGTGAGAATGTGCCAAGTCAAGCCACTTGAATCGTTCAAAGGAGGATACCACCCTATCATACCACATCACAACCATTTTAATAGCATGTTGGCACACAAGGTAAACCATTATATACTCCTAGCAAATTAAGCATGGCATGGGCAACTATAATCTCTAATTGTCATTGCAAACATGTTTCATTCATAATAGGCTGAATCAGGAACGATGAACTAATCATATTTACAAAAACAAGATAGGTCGAGTTCATACCAGCTTCTCTCATCTCAATCAGTCCATCATATATCGTCATTATTGCCTTTCACTTGCACGACGAACGGTGTGGATAATAATAATAGTGCACGTGCATTGGACTAAGCTGGAATTTACAAGCATTTAATACAAGGGAGAAGACAAGGTAATGCGGGCTCTTGGTTAAATCAACAATAATGCATATGAGAGCCACTCAACATTTTCATCATGGTCTTCTCCTCTCGACCCCCAAAGAATAAGAAAAGAAATAAAACTATTTACATGGGAAAGCTCCCAGCAAGCTGATGCATCTCCGTCGTATCTACTTTTCCAAACACTTTTGCCCTTGTTTTGGACTCTAACTTGTATGATTTGAATGGAACTAACCCAGACTGACGCTGTTTTCAGCAGAATTGCCATGGTGTTATTTTTGTGCAGAAATAAAAGTTCTCGGAATGACCTGAAAATCAACGGAAAATATTTTGGGAATATATAAAAAATATTGGCGAAAGAATCAAGGCCAGGGGCCCACACCCTGTCCACAAGGGTGCAGGACGCCCCCCTGGGGCACGCCCCTGCCTCGTGGGCCCCCTGGGACTCCACTGACCTCAACCCCAACTCCATATATTCACGTTCGGGGAGAAAAAATCAGAGAAGGATTCATCATGTTTTACGATACGGAGCCGCCTCCAAGCCCTAATCTTCCCCGGGAGGGCTGATCTGGAGTCCGTTCGGGGCTCCGAAGACGGGAATCCGTCGCCATCGTCATCATCAACCTTCCTCCATCACCAATTTCATGATGCTCACCGCCGTGTGTGAATAATCTCATCGTAGGCTTGTTGGACGGTGATGGGTTGGATGAGATTTACCATGCAATCGAGTTAGTTTTGTTAGGGTTTGATCCCTAGTATCCATTATGTTCTAAGATTGATGTTGCTATGACTTTGCTATGCTTAATGCTTGTCACTAGGGCCCGAATGCCATGATTTCAGATCTGAACCTATTATGTTTTCATGAATATATGTGAGTTCTTGATCCTATTTTGCAAGTCAATAGTCACCTACTATGTGTTATGATCCGGTAACCCCGAAGTGACAATAATCGGGATCACTCCCGATGATGACCGTAGTTTGAGGAGTTCATGTATTCACTAAGTGTTAATGCTTTGGTCTGGTACTCTATTAAAAGGAGGCCTTAATATCCCTTAGTTTCCAATAGGACCCCGCTGCCACGGGAGGGTAGGACAAAATATGTCATGCAAGTTCTTTCCATAAGCCCGTATGACTATATTCGGAATACATGCCTACATTATATTGATGAACTGGAGCTAGTTATGTGTCACCCCATGTTATAACTGTTGCATGAGGAATCACATCTGACATAATTATCCATCATTGATCCATTGCCTATGAGCTTTTCACATATTGATCTTTGCTTAGTTACTTTTCCGTTGTCACTGTTACGACTGCTACAAAAACTACTACTATTACTTTTGCCACCGTTACCGTTACTTCCATACTATTTTGCTACTAAATACTTTGCTGCAGATATTAAGTCTTTTCAGGTGTGGTTGAATTGACAACTCAACTGCTAATACTTGAGAATATTCTTTGGCTCCCCTTGTGTCGAATCGATAAATTTGGGTTGAATACTCTACCCTTGAAAACTATTGTGATCCCCTATACTTGTGGGTTATCAAGACCATTTTATGGCACCGTTGCCGGGGAGCATAGCTCTATTCTTTGAGTCACTTGGGATTTATATCTGTTGATCACTATGAGGAACTTGAAAGATGAAAGAACCAAGATTTTTCCCTCAACTACGAGGGGAGGTAAGGAACTGCCATCTAGCTCTGCACTTGATTCACCTTCTGTTATGAGTAAATTTGCGACACCTACACCTGTTATTGATTCTGATATGTCGCATGTTATTGATGATGCCACTTCTACAATGCATGATGCTTATGATGAAACTACTTCTATGCTTGATAATACTGTGCCATTAGGTGAATTTCTTGATGAACAACTTGCTAGGGTTAGAGAGAATGAAATTATTGAAATAGATAATATTGATGAAAGTGATGATGAAGATTCTACCCCTAGATATGAATTGCATGATGTGCTTGAGGGTTATGTTATGGATTAAGAAACTGCTAGAGACCTTTTTTCTTGCAAAGATAGATATGATCTTAAGAAACTGTTAGCTAATCTGAAAGAAAAGTCTTTGAATGCTAGAATGAAATATGACCCTGCTTTTGCTACTTCACCTATCTGTATTTCTGATAAGGATTATGATTTCTCTATCGATCATGAGTTAATTACTTTAATTGAATCTGATCCTTTTTACGGCTATGAATCTGAAACTGTTGTGGCACATCTTACTAAATTGAATGATATAGCCACCCTATTCACTCATGAGGAATAAATTCGTTACTACTATATCCTTAAGTTATTTCCGTTCTCATTAAAGGGTGATGCTAAAACATGGTTTAATTCTCTTGCTCCTGGTTGTGTGCGTAGTCCCCAGGATATGATTTATTACTTCTCTACTAAATATTTCCCCGCTCATAAGAAACAAGCTGCCTTAAGGGAAATATATAATTTTGTGCAAATTGAAGAAGAGAGTCTCCCACAAGCTTGGGGAGGCTTCTCCAATTACTTAATGCTTTGCCTGATCATCCTCTTAAGAAAAATGAAATACTTGATATATTTTATAATGAAATACCTAAGAATCCCAATGATATTTCTATTTCTGATGTTGAAACACAATCTGGTAATGAACATGAACCTAGTGATAATGTTAATGATGATGTTCATGTTGATGCTCAACCTAGCAATAACAATGATGTAGAGATTGAACCTTCTGTTGATCTTGATAACCCACAATCAAAGAATCAACATTATGATAAGAGAGACTTTGTTGCTAGGAAGCATGGTAAAGAAAGAGAACCATGGGTTCAGAAACCCATGCCTTTTCCTCCTAAACCATCCAAGAAAAAGGATGATGAGGATTTTGAGCGCTTTGCCGAAATGATTAGACCTATCTTTTTGCATATGCGTTTGACTGATATGCTTAAAATGAATCCTTATGCTAAGTATATGAAAGATATTGTTACAAATAAAAGAAAGATACCGGAAGCTGAAATTTCCACCATGCTTGCCAATTATACTTTTAGAGGTAGAATACCTAAGAAACTAGGAGATCCCGGAGTACCAACTATACCATGCTCCATTAAAAGAAACTATGTTCAAACTGCTTTATGTGATCTTGAAGCCGGTGTTAGTGTTATGCCTCTCTGTTTATATCGTAGACTTGATTTGAATAAGTTGACGCCTACAGAAATATCTTTGCAAATGGCCGATAAATCAACTTCTATACCTGTCGGTATTTGTGAGGATGTGCCTGTTGTGGTTGCAAACGTTACTATTTTAACGGACTTTGTTATTCTTGATATTCCCGAGGACGATACTATGTCTATTATCCTTGGTAGACCCTTTTTGAATACTGCAGGGGCTGTTATTGATTGCGACAAAGGCAATGTTACTTTTCATGTTAATGGTAATGAGTATACGGTACACTTTCCCAGGAAACAACCTCAAGTCCATAGTATTAATTCTATTGGAAAAATTTCAACGATTACTATTGGAGGTTTTGAATTCCCTCTTCCTACTGTCAAGAAGAAATATGATATTCTTATTGTTGGGGACATGAATATCCCCGTTGAGGTAACCTAGTGTTATTCGAAAATTCTCCGGTTTCATGCGATTCGGAAAGAGTTTGTTAACAAGACTTGATCAACCTTGTTAATGGATTCCTTTTTGATGAGCATGAGATGGATGAAGTTAGAAAGCACAACTCTGTGTACCCTCCTTTTACTTTCTGTTATTTATATTAAATAAAGAAAAAATAGTATTTTCTGTCTGTTTTTTGAATTATCCTTGCAATAAAAAATACCGCAAAAATAAAAGTTCTCCAAATGTCCTGAAAATGAAATATGATTTTTTGTGGAATATTTAAGAATTTCTGGCACTGAGAACACACCAGGGGCCCCCACCATTTGGCCATGAGGGCACAGGGCGCAGCCACCCCCTGGGGCGCGCCCCTGCCTCATGGACCCCACGTGGACCCCCCACTTATTCCAGCACCCACACACTTCATCTTCCTCCAGAAAAATCATCCCATAGATCAAACCCGTGTTCTAGCTCATCTTACTGCCATTTTTGATCTCCTTGCTCAAATCTCCATTCACAAAACTGCTTTGGAGAATTGTTCTTTGGTATGTGACTCCTCCAATGGTCCAATTAGTTTCCGTTCTAGTGCTTTATTTATTGCAAATTTTTGCTGCTAAGGTGACCCTGTTCTTGAGCTTGCATGTCAAATTTATATGGTCAAAAGTAGTTTTAATGCATGATATAGTCTCTAGGCACTTGTGGGAGTAGTTGCTATCAATCTTGTTGAGTTTGGTTCACTTTTATTTTGAGTCACTAAAAATTTCAGAAATTTTTCAGAGAAAGAAAAATGCATAGGAAAATGTACCAAGGTGGTTCATCAAGGAAGCAAGGACCAAGGCTCGCAATACATGAGCCGGACGATGAACCACCGAGGGAAGCTCAAGTGCGGCCTTGTTAAGGCCATCAGAGGAGTTTATGGTCTAGGCAGGCATCAAGGATGAATTTGATAGGTATATGCGTAATGCTGATCTTGAGGACTTCATGTCACGTAAGTGCCTACAGTACCACTACTAACTGATTCCTTTGTGAGGATGTTTAAATTTACATCCTTGCGCAATTCTCACACTCACTACTAGGGAAAACCTTATGCACAGAACTTTAGCAGTAGCACGTGTCAAAAAAGCACACTGGTGCTAAGTAGCAGTAGAGCGCTGATGTAAACGGCGCTACAGATATAGTTGTAGCAGTAGCGCGCCTGAATATAAAAGCGCTACTACTAAAATTCCCACGGCTTAGCCGATAGGCTACACATAATAGTAGCGATCTACGTCGAACCGCGCTACCGCTACTTGCTTTGTAGCAGCGCTTTTACGCTGTAGCGACCAGACCTCAAACAGTCTGATCTCTGTGCTCCGGTGTCATCCTTGGATCAGTAATGCTGGCACCACACAGTATTCGGAGGATTTATAACAGAGTAGCAATCACACACTTATTACATCGAGTGTCTCAATAGAGAACTTATTACAATAAATATGACTTAAGGCCATCTAATAACGATAACGACGGAAGGCTTGGAAGACAAGTGAGTCCATCAACTCCAACGGCGTCACTGAGTATAGAACCACGACCTAAAAACTCCTTAATCGTCGTCTGAAAAGTCTGCAACATTAATGTTGCAGCCCGAAATGGGTCAGCACATGGAATATGTTGGCAATGTAACACATAGAGAGTAATGGAATGAAACAACTATACTATATGCATATTTGGCTGGTGGAAAGCTCTATGGTTACAGTTTTGCGTAAAGCCAATTTTTCCCTACTACAAAGGAATAAATTTATTTAACTATCATGGTAGTTGTTAAACGTTGAGAATGGCTGACAGCATTCTCAATCCCAATTAAGCATCATCTTTAACAAAACCCAACAAAATTAATTTTTAGAGTAACATGTTGAGATTCACATGATAATCCAGGTACTAGATACTCAAGTTGTCCATAACTGGGGACACGGCTAACCATGATTAGTTTATTACACTCTACAGAGGTTTGCGCACTTTTCCCCACAAGACTCGATCGCCTCCGTTTGGTTTCTCGCACTACATGGTGTTTGAGAAGACGGATGACCAAGACATAGTCTTTCAGAAGCGCTAGCACCTTACAATGGATAGACCGTTACACCTACTTTCCCCTACATCTGCTAGTCTACCCTGTAAGAGGTCGCACGACATAATCAACTATGCCAGAGCCCATAATGGCTTGTGGCTGCACACGGAAGTTTCTAGTATGAATAATCTCATGATCCCTTTGAGCCTGGGTGGCGGTCCAAAAAGAAACAGGCAATCCTGGAATACCCAGGTACCTCAATCCACCCAGATGTGTGTTTAAGTTGCCACCTTAGATAAACCATTAATTAACAATACTCACATCTGTCATGGATATCACTCACCCAATCCACGTCTACTAGCATAGCATGGCACAATAAGCAGACGTAGAAGTAACTCCCAAAGGTTTGATAATAAACAGGTAATAGATTCTACCTCAACTACTCCCCAAACCCACAATTTAGTTAGATCCTAATCATGCAATGTGTGAGGATTGATCTAATGCAATAAAACTGGGTAGTAGAAAAGGTATGATCAAAGTGTTACTTGCCTTGCTGATGATCCGCGAAACCTAGCGATTCGAAGTAACAAGCGGCGCACTTTGGGTACTCTATCGCAAACAAACAAACACACCATAAGTACTCATCTAATGCACGGGTAAAACTCGAATAAGAGACCTAACCAGAAAGTTCAAATTAAGAACTCCGGTTTGCAAAAAGAATCAAATCGAACGAAGCAACGAAAGTCAAACGGCGAAAGAAAACAACTTCGTTCTACTAATCTGGATCTAGGGCAATTTTTACAGTAGCAAAAACTTGTTTAAGTTGGTCAAACAGATAGAGGGTTTCGAGACGAAACTCCAGGCGCTTGAATCGCCTGATTCCGATAAACGAGCGAGAAGTTATACTAAAACGAAAGTCGGATCAGAAATCGCGATCAGAAAAATCGCGGATTTAATCCGAGAAAAAGAAAAACGACGAACGTTCGCTAGAACGAACGAACGGATGAACGCTCGCTATTTAAATAAATCGGAAAACCGATCTATTTAAAAAAACCGAAACTAAAAAAAACCGATGGAAAAACCAAACGGTTTTTCGAAAATAAAAATAAAAATAAAAAAACATGCGCGGATTTTGAGGCGACCTCGGGTGGCGAGTCGGCGAGGCGGCGGCGCGGCGGCTCCGGCGACGGCAGGGCGGCGGCGGCGGCGCTGGCGGCGGTGGCGCGACGCGGGGTTCGAGGCGGCGGGGCGCTATGGTTTCGGGGCGCGCGGGCTGAGGTTCGGCTGGGCCTCCCCCCCGGCTTATAAAGCTGACCGGGCCAGGAGTCCCGGTCGGACACGGCCCATAGGTCGGTGCGACTTTTTTTAAATAATTACGCGCAGAAGAAAAATAAAAAGAAATACTAAGCGGACTCCAAAAATCCCGAAATAAATTTTCCCGGGCTTCTAAAATCAAGCCGCACAAGGTGCACATTTATTTGGGGCCTAAATGCAATTTTGAAAAACGCACATTTTTCCTAAATTCAAATAAAATAACGAAAAACTCCAAAACAAACTCTTATTTGATTTTATTATTAAATCCTTAATATTTCTTTATTTTGGGAAAGTCATTTTATTCCCTCTCTCATATTTTTGTAATAGAAATAATTGATGATAAAATAATAAAAATCAAATGATCCTATTCTCAAAATTTGAGAAAACTCAAATATGAAAATAGAGAATTTCCCAACTCTCTTCGTGGGTCCTTGAGTTGCGTAGAAATTTCTAGGATCAAACCAAAGGCAAAATAAAATATGATATGCAATGATGATCTAATGTATAACATTCCAAATTGAAAATTTGGGATGCTACAAACCTACCCCCCTTAAGATGAATCTTGCCCTCGAGATTCGGGTTGGCTAGAAAATAGGTGAGGGTGGTCATTGAGCAAATCTTCCTCTCGTTCCCAGGTGGCTTCATCCTTCGTGTGGTTGCTCCACTGAACTTCGCAAAACTTGATAACCTTGCTGCGAGTGACTCGGCTGGCAAACTCGAGAATCTTAATTGGTTTCTCCTCATAGGTCAAATCGTTATCCAACTGAATTGCTTCCAATGGCACTGTGTCTCTCAAGGGTATGTCAGCCATCTCCGCGTGGCACTTCTTCAACTGAGAAATGTGGAACACATCATGAACTCCTGACAATTCTTCGAGCAATTCCAACTTGTAGGCCACTTCTCCCATATGCTCCAAAACTCGATATGGTCCTACAGATCGTGGCGCTAACTTTCCTTTAACTCCAAAATGCTTTGTTCCCTGAAGTGGGGATACTCGAAGATAAGCTCTATCTCCAACTTCGTAAACAGTCTCCTTGTGTTTAGAATCTGCATAACTCTTCTATCTGGACTGAGCTACCTTGAGTCTATCGCGAATCAATTTCACCTTTTGTTCAGACTCTTTAATCAAATCAGGCCCAAACAACTGGCGGTCTCCAACTTCGTCCCATGACAACGGTGTCCTGCACCTCCTTCCGTACAAAGCTTCGAAAGGGGCCATCTTTAAACTAGTTTGGTAGCTGTTGTTGTAAGAGAACTCTGCATATGGCAAATTGTCGTCCCAACTAGATCCATAATCTAGCACACAAGCTCTCAGCATATCCTCCAAAATTTGATTGACTCTCTCGGTCTGTCCATCTGTCTGTGGATGAAAAGCTGTACTGAATTCTAGCCTGGTACCCAAAGTTTCGTGCAACTGCTTCGAGAACTTTGAGGTAAACTGGGTTCCTCTATCTGATACGATACTCCTCGGAACTCCATGCAGACATACGATCCTGGTCATGTATATCTTTGCCAACTTAGCACTAGTGTAAGTGGTCTTTACCGGGATGAAATGAGCTACTTTTGTCAATCGATCGACTACAACCCAAATCGAGTCATAGCCTGAACGAGTCCTGGGTAATCCCATGATAAAATCCATGCCTAACTTATCCCACTTCCATTCGGGTATCGGCAATGGTTGTAACAATCCTGCTGGCTTCTGATGCTCTGCCTTTACTCTCTGACATACATCACAAACTGCTACATACTCCGCAATATCTTTCTTCATTCCGGTCCACCAGAAAATATCTTTCAAATCCAAATACATCTTGGTATTTCCAGGGTGAATCGAATATGGTGAATCGTGTGCCTCTTGTAGAATTAGCTTCCTGATCTCCGGGTCATTGGGCACATAAACACGGTCTTCAAACCATAGGGTGTCGTGCTCATCCTCATGAAATCCTTTAGCCTTTCCTTCGCTTATTTTCTCCTTTATAGTGGCAATCTCCTTGTCAGTCTTCTGAGCTTCTCTGATTCTATCCATCAAAGTTGACTGAATCTCCAATGCTGCTACATAGCCTCTCGGGACTATTTCTAAACATAACTCTCGAAGATTTTTGGATAACTCCCTTGGTATTTCTCCCGTCATTAATGTATTGACATGGCTCTTACGGCTCAATGCGTCAGCTACTACATTAGCCTTTTCGGGATGGTAATGCAATCTCATATCATAATCCTTGATGAGCTCCAACCATCTCCTTTGTCTGAGGTTTAACTCCTTCTGTGTGAAGATGTATTTCAAACTCTTATGATCCGTGTACACCTCACAATGGTTTCCAATGAGGAAATGTCTCCATGTTTTCAATGCATGCACTATGGCTGCTAACTCCAAATCATGCGTAGCATAATTCAACTCATGAGGCTTAAGCTGTCTTGAGGCATATGAAACAACTCTCCCTTCCTGCATAAGCACTGCTCCAAGTCCTCGACGTGAAGCGTCGCAATACACCTCATAGTCCTTGGTCTGGTCTGGCAAAATCAACACTGGTGAAGTAACCAAGCGTTTCTTCAACTCCTGGAAACTAGCCTCACACTCCTCAGTCCATTTGAACTTGGTATCCTTCTTTAATAACTCCGTCATAGGCTTTGCAATCTTGGAGAAATTCTCAATGAATCTCCGGTAGTATCCTGTGAGTCCAAGAAAACTCTGTATCTCTCCAACTGTGGTTGGTGCTTCCCACTTGGTCACGGTATCAACTTTAGTGGGATCTACTGATATACCTTCTCCGGATATAACATGTCCGAGAAATCCAACTTCCTTCAACCAAAATTCACATTTGCTGAACTTGGCATACAACTGATGTTCTCTGAGCTTCTCAAGTACCAAACGCAAATGCTCCTTATGCTCCTCTTCATTTTTCGAGTAAACCAGGATATCATCAATGAACACTACGACAAACTTATCCAAGAACTCCATAAACACTTTGTTCATCATGTTCATAAAATAAGCAGGTGCGTTAGTCAGACCAAATGACATAACGGTATACTCGTACAACCCATATCTGGTGGTAAAAGCTGTCTTAGGAATATCCTATTCTCGAATCTTCAACTGGTGGTATCCTGATCGCAGATCGATCTTGGAAAATACCTTACTCATTGCAATCGATCAAACAGATCATTGATCATTGGTAGTGGGTACTTGTTCTTGATGGTTACTTCATTCAATCCTCGATAATCAACAACCATCCTTAACGATCCATCCTTCTTCTCCACTAGAAGTACTGGCGATCCCCAAGGTGAAGAACTTGGGCGAATATATCCCTTATCCAGTAACTCCTTAATCTGCTTCTTAATTTCCACCAAATCCTTTGCAGGCATCCTATATGGTCTCTTAGATATTGGCCCTGTGCCTGGCAATAGCTCAATCAAAAACTCAATATCTCTATCCGGCGGCATGCCTGGCAACTCTTCTGGAAATACTTCAGGGAAATCCCTTACCACTGGTACTTCCTCCTGCACAACTCCTGTTAAAAAATTTACTTGAGTCCCTTTTGGCACATGCCGGGATACATACTTGATCCTTCTCCCTTCTGGGGTGGTAAGCAAAATTGACTTACTAGCGCAATCGATGTTTCCTCCATACATCGACAGCCAATCCATACCCAGAATTACATCCAATCCTTGTGATTCCAAAATGATTAAATCCGAGGGAAACACATGCCTACCTATACTCAATGGCACTTGAAAACATCCTTGACTAGCCATATACTCCGCTCCTGGTGAGCTTACTAGCATAGGTGTTCTAAGAACCTTAGTGGGCAGGTTATACTTATCCACAAATCCCCTTGATATGTATGAATGCGATGCACCAGTATCAAAAAGAACGAGTGCAGTAAATGAAATAACCAAAAACTTACCGATTACGGCATCTGGCTGCTCTTCAACTTCCTCCACGTTAACGTGGTTCACCTGTCCCCTGTTGAAAGGGTTCGGCTTCTTCCCAGAACTTCCATTGCCATTCTGGCCTTCAGGACATTCATTGGCATAATGTCCGGTCTTCTGACACTTAAAGCAAGTGACTTGGCTCAGGTCCTTCTTGGCTGGGGTTGATGGGTTGGTGCGATTCTGGCCATTGCTTCCTCCATTGCCATTACCATTCTTGGTGCCATTGTGATTGTGCGAGCTACCTCCTCCATGGGTATGCTGAAAATGTCCTCCCGGTCTAGGGGTAAAACGTGGCTTCTGCTGAGCTCCTGAATTGTACTTCCCTTGTCCATACTTCCTCTTGCGATTCTCAATTTGCTGCTGCTTGCCTTCAATCATAAGAGCACGGTCTACCAACTCCTGGTAGTTGTTGAAGGTTTCTACCATCAACTGCATGCTCAACTCATCATTCAGTCCTTTCAGAAACTTCTCCTGCTTAGCTGCATCCGTAGCAACGTCATCTGGGGCATAACATGCTAACTTACTAAAGTCCTCCACATACTGGCCAACTGTCCGTCCTCCCTGGCGCAAGTTGCGAAACTCACACTTCTTCATGGCCATAGCTCCTGCTGAAACATGGGTAGTACGAAAGGCCTGCTGAAACTGGTCCCATGACAGTGTCGATAGGGAAAGTGGCTGTGAAATTCTCCCACCATGATGTTGTGGGTCCTTCAAGCTGATGTGCGGCAAACTTCACCTTCTCCACATCTGTGCATCCTGCTGTGGTCAACTCTCTAACTGTCTTGCGGAGCCAATCGTCTGCTACTATCGGCTCGGTGCTACTGGAAAACACCGGCGGATTCAGCCTAAGAAAACGGGCTAAGTGATCAATAGGTGGTGGTGGTGGTGGTGGGTTTTTGTTGTTGTTCCCCTGATTCTGATTCTGGACTAGCAACTGCATCAATGTGTTCTGCTGCTGGATCAACTAGGTGAGCTCCGGTGGAAAGGTAAATCCGGGGTCATGTCTCGGAGGCATCTGAGGGTTTAGAAAAGATGAGAGTTAAGAATAGAGGGGGTCTAAAGAGAAAACACTACCCATATGCACATGAGGCAAAAGCAAACAATTCACTTCATTCAATCAAACAAGGGCATACAATCGACCTAACTATCGCAAAAGTGCTCGGACTACTGTATTTACATGGTGGACTACTACTACTGATGAGGTGGTCTACTAGAAATATTCTTCGGTTGCAGACTCCATGATATCTGCTCCGGCTTCATCAACATAGTCATCATCGCTATCATCTGGATCCGAGTCGGTGTCGTCGATGATGATGTAGTCTTCCGGGCTAATCTCCTTGGGTTCTTCGTCTTCATCTACTGGTGTAGGGCCTCCCATAAATATTCCGATCTTCTTGATCAGATCGTCATTCTTATCCACTAGTACTTCTATTTCCTCTTCATAATCTTCACGTGTAGCCTTGAGTTCTTCCTCCAGTTCCTTGATGCTTGTCTTAGCCTTCTTCAGATCTATCATGTCGGCGCACATCTGATTCTCCTGTCATCGAATGTGCTGGTTTAATTCCTGGATAAAAGCTGCAATGGATCTATCCCTTCTGGTGCTAATCATCTCCCAGTGTTCATCTCGGCGCCCACAAATCTGGTAGATAGTATCCTTGAGATCATTGCGGTAGACTTCTCCAATGCGTCCCATGGCGATGTGAGCTGCCATGCTCTTTCCTAGACTCCAAGTTGGTGCATTAAAAGAAAACTCTATGGGCTCAGTAACTGGCATGAACGTTCTTCCTGGAACTTGAACTTGAATCATCCAGCGCTCTTCTTCAGGTAAAGTGGCGTTGTAGGTTCCGGTGAAGCTTGGTACTCCTATGTTCAGGTATCTAGTGACTTCCTTCAAGTGACGTCCAAATGGTGTATCGTCATCCGGTTGCGTGAACTTGTTCTTTGCATCCGCCATCCTAAAGAGTAGAAAAGATGAGAGGTCAGAAAAGAAGAGAATGAATAGTGATCTAGGTCTTTAGCTTAGTGGTCGTGTCCTACAATCAGCGTGTGCTCTGATACCATCTCTGTAGCGACCAGACCTCAAACAGTCTGATCTCTGTGCTCCGGTGTCATCCCTGGATCAGTAATGCTGACACCACACAGTACTCGGAGGATTTATAACAGAGTAGCAATCACACACTTATTACATCGAGTGTCTCAATAGAGAACTTATTACAATAAATATGGCTTAAGGCCATCTAATAACGATAACATCGGAAGGCTTGGAAGATAAGTGAGTCCATCAACTCCAACAACATCATTGAGTATAGAACCACGACCTAAAAACTCCTTAATCGTCGTCTGAAAAGTCTGCAACATTAATGTTGCAGCCCAAAACGGGTCAGCACATGGAATATGCTGGCAATGTAACACATAGAGAATAATGGAATGAAACAACTATACTATATGCATATTTGGCTGGTGGAAAGCTCTATGGTTACAGTTTTGCGTAAAGCCAATTTTTCCCTACTGCAAAGGAATAAATTTATTTAACTATCATGGTAGTTGTTAAACATTGAGAATGGTTGACAGCATTCTCAATCCCAATTAAGCATCATCTTTAACAAAACCCAACAAAATTAATTTTTAGAGTAACATGTTGAGATTCACATGATAATCCAGGTACTAGATACTCAAGTTGTCCATAACCGGGGACACGGCTAACCATGATTAGTTTATTACACTCTGCAGAGGTTTGCGCACTTTTCCCCACAAGACTCGATCGCCTCCGTTTAGTTTCTCGCACTACATGGTGTTTGAGAAGACGGATGACCGATACATAGTCTTTCAGAAGCGCTAGCACCTTACGATGGATAGACCGTTACACCTACTTTCCCCTACATTTGCTAGTCTACCCTGTAAGAGGTCGCACGACATAATCAACTATGCCAGAGCCCATAATGGCTTGTGGCTGCACACGGAAGTTTCTAGTATGAGTAATCTCATGATCCCTTTGAGCCTGGGTGGCGGTCCAAAAAGAAACAGGCAATCCTGGAATACCCAGGTACCTCAATCCACCCAGATGTGTGTTTAAGTTGCCACCTTAGATAAACCATTAATTAACAATACTCACATCTGTCATGGATATCACTCACCCAATCCACGTCTACTAGCATAACATGGCACAGTAAGCAACCGTAGAAGTAACTCCCAAAGGATTGATAATAAACAGGTAATAGGTTCTACCTCAACTACTCCCCAAACCCACAATTTAGTTAGATCCTAATCATGCAATGTGTGAGGATTGATCTAATGCAATAAAACTGGGTAGTAGAAAAGGTATGATCAAAGTGTTACTTGCCTTGCTGATGATCCGTGAAACCTAGCGATTCGAAGTAACAAGCGGCGCACTCTGGGTACTCTATCGCAAACAAACAAACACACCATAAGTACTCATCTAATGCACGGGTAAAACTCGAATAAGAGATCTAACTAGAAAGTTCAAATTAAGAACTCCGGTTTGCAAAAAGAATCAAATCGAACGAAGCAACGAAAGTCAAATGGCGAAAGAAAACAACTTTGTTCTACTAATCTGGATCTAGGGCAATTTTTACAGTAGCAAAAACTTGTTTAAGTTGGTTAAACGGATAGAGGGTTTCGAGACGAAACTCCAGGCGCTTGAATCGCCTGATTCCGATAAACGAGCGAAAATTTATACTAAAACGAAAGTCGGATCAGAAATCGCGATCAGAAAAATCGTGGATTTAATCCGAGAAAAAGAAAAACGACGAACGTTCATTAGAACGAACGAACGCTCGCTATTTAAATAAATCGAAAAAACCGATCTATTTAGAAAAAAACCAACGAAAAACCGACGGAAAAACCGAACGGTTTTTTGAAAAAAACGGCCTGGATTTCGAGGCGACCTCGGGCGGCGAGTCGGCAAGGCGGCGGCGCGGCGGCTCCGGCGACAGCAGGGCGGCGGCGGCGGCGCGGCGCGGGGTTCGAGGCGACGGGGCGCTAGGGTTTCGGGGCGCACGGGCTGAGGTTCGGCTGGGCCTCCCCCCCGGCTTATAAAGCCGTCCGGGAGACCCGTAGGTCGGTGCGACCTTTTCTTTTTTAAAAAATTACGCGCAGAAGAAAAATAAAAAGAAATACTAAACGGACTCCAAAAATTCCGAAATAAATTTTCCCGGGCTTCTAAAATCAAGCCGCACAAGGTGAACATTTATTTGGGGCCTAAATGCAATTTTGAAAACGCACATTTTTCCTAAATTCAAATAAAATAACGAAAAACTCCGAAACAAAATCTTATTTGATTTTATTATTAAATCCTCAATATTTATTTATTTTGGGAAAGTCATTTTATTCCCTCTCTCATATTTTTGTAATAGAAATAATTGATGATAAAATAATAAAAATCAAATGATCCTATTCTCAAAATTTGAGAAAACTCAAATATGAAAATAGAGAATTTCCCAATTCTCTTCGTGGGTACTTGAGTTGCGTAGAAATTTCTAGGATCAAACCAAAGGCAAAATGGAATATGATATGCAATGATGATCTAATGTGTAACATTCCAAATTGAAAATTTGGGATGTTACATACGCTGAAAGGCGCTACTTCTAAAGGAAATAAAATTAAATGGAAAGCAAATAGAAAAGTAAATAAAAATAAAAGAAATAGAAAAAGGTGAAAGGAAAAAAAATAAAATGTAAAGAAAAATAAATGAAAAGGGGGAAAAGAGAAAGGAATAGCAGTAGCGCGTATCGAGGAACGCGCTGTAGCTAGCTTAGCAGTAGCGCACTTCCCGGAACACGCTACTACTACTTCTGACTTAACCGCGCGGTTCGTTCTTCCCCATGACCATGATATGTCTCCAACGTATCTATAATTTTTGATTGCTCCATGCTATATTATCTACTGTTTTGGTCATTATTGGGCTTTATTATCCACTTTTATATTATTTTTGGGACTAACCTATTAACCGGAGGCCCAACCCAGAATTGCTGTTTTTTTGCCTGTTTTAGGGTTTCGAAGAAAAGGAATATCAAACGGAGTCCAAACGGAATGAAACCTTCGGGAACGTGATTTTTAGGAATATTATGATCCGGGAGACTTGGACCCTACGTCAAGAAAAGAAACAGGAGGCCACGAGGTAGGGGGGCGCGCCTGCCTACCCTAGGCGCGCCCTCCACCCTCGTGGGCCCCTTGTTGCTCCAGCGACGTACTCCTTCCTCCTATATATACCTACGTACCCCCAAACGATCAGATACGGAGCCAAAACCCTAATTCCACTGCCGCAACTTTCTGTATCCACGAGATCCCATCTTGGGGCGTATTCCAGAGCTCCGCCGGAGGGGGCATCGATCACGGAGGGCTTCTACATCAACACCATAGCCTCTCCGATGAAGTGTGAGTAGTTTACCTCAGACCTACGGGTCCATAGTTAGTAGCTAGATGGCTTCTTCTCTCTTTTTGGATCTCAATACAATGTTCTCCCCCTCTCTTGTGGAGAACTATTCGATGTAATCTTCTTTTTCCGGTGTGTTTGTTGAGATCGATGAATTGTGGGTTTATGATCAAGTCTATCTATGAATAATATTTGAATCTTCTCTGAATTCTTTTATGTATGATTGGTTATCTTTGCAAGTCTCTTCGAATTATCAGTTTGGTTTGGCCTACTAGATTGATCTTTCTTGCAACGGGAGAAGTGCTTAGCTTTGGGTTCAATCTTGCAGTGTCCTTTCCCAGTGACAGTAGGGGCAGCAAGGCACGTATTGTATTCTTGCCATCGAGGATAACAAGATGGGGTTTTCATCATATTGCATGAGCTTATCCCTCTACATCATGTCATCTTGCTTAAGGCGTTACTCTGTTTTTAACTTAATACTCTAGATGCATGCTGGATAGCGGTCGATGAGTGGAGTAATAGTAGTAGATGCAGGCAGGAGTCGGTCTACTTGTCTCGGACGTGATGCCTATATACATGATCATACCTAGATATTCTCATAACTATGCTCAATTATGTCAATTGCTCAACAGTAATTTGTTCACCCATCGTAGAATACTTATGCTCTCGAGAGAAGCCACTAGTGAAACCTATGGCCCCCGGGTCTATCTTTATCATAGTGATCTCCTACTACTTAGTTATTTCCTTTGCTATTTACTTTGCCTTTATTTTACTTTGCATCTTTATCATAAAAATACCAAAAATATTATCTTATCATATCTATCAGATCTCACTCTCGTAAGTGGCCTTATAGGGATTGACAACCCCTATTTGCGTTAATTGCGAGGATTTATTTGTTTTGTGCAGGTACGAGGGACTCGCGTGTAGCCTCCTACTGGATTGATACCTTGGTTCTCAAAAACTGAGGGAAATACTTACGCTACTTTGCTGCATCATCCCTTCCTCTTCGGGGAAAACCAACGCAGTGCTCAAGAGGTAGCAAGAAAGATTTCTGACGCCGTTGCCGGGGAGGTCTACGCAAAAGTCAACATACCAAGTACCCATCACATACCCTTATCTCCCGCATTACGTTATTTGCCATTTTCCTCTCGTTTTCCTCTCCCCCCACTTCACCCTTGCCGTTTTATTCACCCTCTCTCTCTCTATCCTCCCTCTCTATTTGCCTCTTTCTGCCCGCTTGCTTTTTGTTTGTTTGTGTGTTAGTTTGCTTGCTTGTCGCGATGGCTCAAGATAATACTAAATTGTGTGACTTCACCAATACCAACAACAATGATTTTATTAGCACTCCGATTGCTCCTCTTACCGATGCTGAATCTTGTGAAATAATACCGCTTTGCTGAATCTTGTCATGAAAGATCCGTTTTCCGGCCTTCCTAGTGAAGATGCCGCTACTCATCTAAATAGCTTCGTTGATTTGTGTGACATGCAAAAGAAGAAAGATGTGGATAATGATATTGTTAAATTGAAGCTATTTCCTTTTTCGCTTAGAGATCGTGCTAAAGTTTGGTTTTCGTCTTTGCCTAAAAATAGTATTGATTCATGGAGCAAGTGCAAATATGCTTTTATCTCTAAGTATTTTCCTCCCGCTAAGATCATCTCTCTTAGAAACGATATTATGAGTTTTAAGCAACTTGATCATGAACATGTTGCACAAGCTTGGGAGAGAATGAAATTAATGATACGTAATTGCCCTACTCATCGTTTAGATTCGTGGATGATTGTTCAAAATTTTTATGCCGGATTCAATGTTGCTTCTAGAAATCTTTTAGATTCGGCCGCGGGAGGCACTTTATGGAAACCACTTTAGGAGAAGCTACTAAACTCCTAGATAATATTATGGTTAATTATTCTCAATGGCATACTGAAAGATCTACTAACAAAAAGGTGCATGCGATAGAAGAAATTAATGTTTTGAGTGGAAAGCTGGATGAACTTATGAAATTATTTGCTAATAAGAGTGTTTCTTCTGATCCTAATGATATGACCTTGTCTACTTTTATTGAAAATAATAATGAATCTATGGATGTGAATTTTGTTGGTAGGAACAATTTTGGTAACAATGCGTATAGAGGAAATTTTAATCCTAGGCCTTATCCTAGTAATCCCTCTAATAATTATGGTAATTCCTACAAAAATTCTTATGGATATTATAATAAGATTCCCTCTGATTTTGAATCTAATATTAAAGAATTTATTACTTCGCAAAATAATTTTAATGCTATGATTGAAGAAAAATTGCTTAAGATTGATGATTTGGCTAGGAACGTTGATATAATTGCTCTTGATGTTGATTCTTTGAAACTTAGATCTATTCCACCTAAGCATGATATCAATGATTCTCTCAAAGCCATGAGAATTTCCATTGATGAGTGCAAAGAAAGAACCGCTAGGATGCCTGCTAAGAAAGATGCCTTTATAAGAGTGTGTTCTTCTAATTGCTATGAAAATAAAGATGAAGATCTAAAAGTTATTGATGTGTCCCCTATTAAATCTTTGTTTTGCAATACGAATCTTGATAATGATGGGACTGAATATGATCCACCTTTACCTAGAAGGCGTTCTAAGAATTCGGAATTTGTTGATCTTGATGCTAAATTTGATAAAAGTGGGATTGAAGAAATTAAAACCCTAGATGTTGCTAGACCCACTATTATGGATTTCAAGGAATTTAACTATGAAAATTGCTCTTTGATTGATTATATTTCCTTGTTGCAATTTGTGCTAAATTCTCCTCACGCTTATAGTCAAAATAAAGCGTTTATAACATATGGTTGATTCCTTGATGCAATCTTATGAAGAAAAACTTGAATTAGAAGTTTCTATACCTAGAAAACTTTATGATGAGTGGGAACCAACTATTAAAATTAAAATTAAAGATCACGAATGCTATGCTTTATGTGATTTGGGTGCTAGTGTTTCCACGATTCCAAAGACTTTTTGTGATTTGTTAGGTTTCCGTGATTTTGATGGTTGCTCTCTAAACTTGCACCTTGCGGATTCCACTATTAAGAAACCTATGGGAAGAATTAATGATGTTCTTATTGTTGCAAATAGCAATTATGTGCCCGTAGATCTTATTGTTCTTGACATAGATTGCAATCCTTCATGTCCTATTATTCTTGTTAGACCTTTCCTTAGAACGATTGGTGCAATTATTGATATGAAGGAAGGAAATATTAGATTCCAATTTCCATTAAGGAAAGGCATGGAACACTTTCCTAGAAAGAAAATTAAATTACCTTATGAATCTATTATGAGAGCCACTTATGGATTGCCTATCAAAGATGGCAATACCTAGATCTATTCTTGCTTGTTATGCCTAGCTAGGGGCGTTAAACAATAGCGCTTGTTGGGAGGCAACCCGATTTTATTTTTATTCCTTGCTTTTTCTACTGTTTAGTAATAAATAATTTATCTAGCCTCTGTTTTGGTTATGTTTTTTGTGTTTAATTAGTGTTTGTGCCAAGTAGAACCGTTGGGAAGACTTGGGGAAAGTCTTATTGAACTTGCTGTAAAAAATAGAAACTTTAGCGCTCACGATAACTACTGCCATTTTTATTTGGAAAGTGATATTTAGTTAATTCTTTTTGAATATGATTAATAGACAAATTCCTCACGTCCATAAATTTATTTTAGAATTTTTGGGGTTCCAGATCTTGCGCTAGCTACAGATTACTACAGACTGTTCTGTTTTTGACAGATTCTGTTTTTCGTGTGTTGTTTGCTTATTTTGATGAATCTATGGCTAGTAAAATAATTTATAAACCATAGAGAAGTTGGAATACAGTAGGTATAACACCAATATAAATAAAGAATGAGTTCATTACAGTACCTTAAAGTGGTCTTTTAGTTTCTTTTGCTAATGGAGCTCACGAGATTTTCTACTTTAAGTTTTGTGTTGTGAAGTTTTCAAGTTTTGGGTAAAGATTTGATGGATTATGGAACAAGGAGTGGCAAGAGCCTAAGCTTGGGGATGCACATGGCACCCCCAAGATAATATAAGGACACCTAAAATCCAAATCTTGGGGATGCCCCGGAAGGCATCCCCTCTTTCGTCTACTTCTATCGGTAACTTTACTTGGAGCTATATTTTTATTCGCCACATGATATGTGTTTTGCTTGGAGCATCTTGTATTATTTGAGTCTTTCCTTGTTAGTTTACCACAATCATCCTTGCTTTACACACCTTTTGAGAGAGCCATATATGATTTGGAATTTGTTAGAATACTCTATGTGCTTCGCTTATATCTTTTGAGTTATATAATTTTGCTCTAGTGCTTCACTTATATCTTTTAGAGCACGGTGGTGGATTTGTTTTGTAGAAACTATTGATCTCTCATGCTTCACTTAGATTGTTTTGAGAGTCTTAAATAGCATGGTAATTTGCTTAAAATCCTAATATGCTTGTTACACAAGATTAATAATAAAACTTTTCTTATGAGTGTGTTGAATACTATGATAAGTTTGATACTTGATAATTGTTTTGAGATATCGAGATGGTGATATTAAAGTCATGCTAGTTGAGTAGTTGTGAATTTGAGAAATACTTGTGTTGAAGCTTGTGATTCCCGTAGCATGCACGTATGGTGAACCGTTATGTGATGAAGTCGGAGCATGATTTATTTATTGATTGCCTTCCTTATGAGTGGCGGTCGGGGACGAGCGATGGTCTTTTCCTACCAATCTACCCCCCTAGGAGCATGCGCATAGTACTTTGCTTTGATAACTTGTAGATTTTTGCAATAAGTATATGAGTTCTTTATGACTAATGTTGAGTCCATGGATTATACGCACTTCCACCTTTGCTAGCCTCTCTAATACCGCGCACCTTTCGCCGGTATCATACACCCACCATATACCTTCCTCAAAACAGCCACGATACCTACCTATTATGGCATTTCCATAGCCATTCCGAGATATATTGCCATGCAACTTTCCATCGTTCTGTTTATTATGACACACTCCATCATTGTCATATTGCTTAGCATGATCATGTAGTCGACATCGTATTTGTGGCAAAGCCACCATTCATAATTCTTTCATACATGTCACTCATGAGTTATTGCATATCCCGGTACACCACCGGAGGCATTCACATAGAGTCATATTTTGTTCTAAGTATCGAGTTGTAATTGTTGAGTTGTAAGAAAAATAAAAGTGTGATGATCATCATTATTAGAGCATTGTCCCAGTGAGGAAAGAATGATGGAGACTATGATTCCCCCACAAGTCGGGATGAGACTCCGGACGAAAAATAAAAGAAAGAAAGAAAAGAGGCCATAAAAAAGAGAAAAGGCCCAACTAAAAAAATTGAGAGAAAAAGAGAGAAGGTACAATGTTACTATCCTTTTACCACACTTGTGCTTCAAAGTAGCATCATGATATTCATAGTAGAGAGTCTCTCATGTTATCACTTTCATATACTAGTGGGAATCTTTCATTATAGAACTTGGCTTGTATATTCCAATGATGGGCTTCCTCAAAATGCCCTAGGTCTTCATGAGCAAGCAAGTTGGATGCACACCCACTTAGTTTATTTTTGAGCTTTCATATACTTATAGCTCTAGTGCATCCGTTGCATGGCAATCCCTACTCACTCACATTGATATCTATTGACGGGCATCTCCATAGCCCGTTGATACGCCTAGTTGATGTGAGACTATCTTCTCCCTTCTTTGTCTTCTCCACAACCACCACTCTATTCCACCTATAGTGCTATGTCCATGGCTCACGCTCATGTATTGCGTGAAGATTGAAAAAGTTTTGAGAATGTCAAAAGTATGAAACAATTGCTTGGCTTGTCATCGGGGTTGTGCATGATTTAAATATTTTGTGTGGTGAAGATAGAGCATAGCCAGACTATATGATTTTGTAGGGATAACTTTATTTAGCCATGTTATTTTGAGAAGACATAATTGCTTTGTTAGTATGCTTGAAGTATTATTATTTTTATGTCAATATGAACTTTTGTCTTGAATCTTTCGAATCTGAATATTCATACCACAATTAAGAAGAATTACACTAAAATTATGCCAAGTAGCACTCCACATCAAAAATTCTGTTTTTATCATTTACCTACTCGAGGACGAGCAGGAATCTATAATTTTTGATTGCTCCATGCTATATTATCTACTGTTTTGGACATTATTGGGCTTTATTATCCACTTTTATATTATTTTTGGGACTAACCTATTAACCGGAGGCTCAGCCCAGAATTGCTGTTTTTTGCCTGTTTTAGGGTTTCGAAGAAAATGAATATCAAACGGAGTCCAAACGGAATGAAACCTTCGGGAATGTGATTTTTAGGAAGATTATGATCCGGGAGACTTGGACCCTACGTTAAGAAAAGAAATAGGAGGCCACGAGGTAGGGGGCGTGAAGGAAATATGCCCTAGAGGCAATAATGAAGTTATTATTTATTTCCTTATATCATGATAAATGTTTATTATTCATGCTAGAATTGTATTAACCGGAAACATAATACATGTGTGAATACATAGACAAACAAAGTGTCACTAGTATGCCTCTACTTGACTAGCTCGTTAATCAAAGATGGTTATGTTTCCTAACCATGAACAATGAGTTGTTATTTGATTAACGAGGTCACATCATTAGTTGAATGATTTGATTGACATGACCCATTCCATTAGCTTAGCACCCGATCGTTTAGTATGTTGCTATTGCTTTTCTTCATGACTTATACATGTTCCTATGACTATGAGATTATGCAACTCCCGTTTACCGGAGGAACACTTTGGGTGCTACCAAACGTCACAACGTAACTGGGTGATTATAAAGGAGCATTACAGGTGTCTCCAAAGGTAGATGTTGGGTTGGCGTATTTCGAGATTAGGATTTGTCACTCCGATTGTCGGAGAGGTATCTCTGGGCCCTCTCGGTAATACACATCACATAAGCCTTGCAAGCATTACAACTAATATGTTAGTTGTGAGATGATGTATTACGGAACGAGTAAAGAGACTTGCCGGTAACGAGATTGAACTAGGTATGGGATACCGACGATCGAATCTCGGGCAAGTAACATACCAATGACAAAGGGAACAACGTATGTTGTTATGCGGTCTGACCGATAAAGATCTTCGTAGAATATGTAGGAGCCAATATGGGCATCCAGGTCCCGCTATTGGTTATTGACCGGAGACATGTCTCGGTCATGTCTACATTGTTCTCGAACCCGTAGGGTCCGCACGCTTAAGGTTGTGATGACAGTTATATTATGAGTTTATGCATTTTGATGTACCGAAGGTTGTTCGGAGTCCCGGATGTGATCACGGACATGACGAGGAGTCTCGAAATGGTCGAGACGTAAAGATTGATATATTGGAAGCCTATATTTGGATATCGGAAGTGTTCCGGGTGAAATCGGGATTTTACCGGAATACCGGGAGGGTTACCGGAACCCCCCGGGAGCTATATGGGCCATAGTGTGCCTTAGTGGAAAAGAGAAGGGGCTGCCCTAGATGGGCTGCGCGCCCCCCCTTTCCCTAGTCCTATTAGGACTAGGAGAGGTGGCCGGCCCCCTCCTCCTCTTTTCCCCTCCGAGGAATCCTAGTTGGACTAGGATTGGAGGGGGAATCCTACTCCCAGAGGGAGTAGGACTCTCCTGCGCCTCCCTCCTTGGCCGGCCAGCCTCCCCTCCTCTACTCCTTTATATACGGAGGCAGGGGACACCTCTAGACACACAAGTTGATCCACGTGATCTATTCCTTAGCCGTGTGCGGTGCCCCTGCCACCATATTCCTCGATAATACTGTAGCGGAGTTTAGGCGAAGCCCTGCTGCTGTAGTTCATCAAGATCGTCACCACGCCGTCGTGCTGACGAAACTCTACCCCGACACTTTGCTGGATCGGAGTCCGGGGATCGTCATTGAGCTGAACGTGTGCTCGAACTCGGAGGTGCCGTAGTTTCGGTGCTTGATCGGTTGGATCGTGAAGACGTACGACTACTTCCTCTACGTTGTGTGATCGCTTCCGCAGTCAGTCTGCGTTGGTACATAGACAACACTCTCCCTCTCGTTGCTATGCATCACATGATCTTGCGTGTGCGTAGGAAATTTTTTGAAATTACTACGAAACCCAACAGGGCGCGCCTGCCTACCCCAGGCGCGCCCTTCACCCTCGTGGGCCCCCTGTTGCTCCACCGACGTACTCCTTCCTCCTATATATACCTACGTACCCCCAAACGATCAGATATGGAGCCAAAACCCTAATTCCACCGCCGCAACTTTCTGTATCCACGAGATCCCATCTTGGGGCCTATTCCGAAGCTCCGCCGGAGGGGGCATCGATCACAGAGGGCTTCTACATCAACACCATAGCCTCTCCGATGAAGTGTGAGTAGTTTACCTCAGACCTACGGGTCCATAGTTAGTAGCTAGATGGATTCTTCTCTCTTTTTGGATCTCAATACAATGTTCTCCCCCTCTCTTGTGGAGAACTATTCGATGTAATCTTCTTTTCACGGTGTGTTTGTTGAGACCGATGAATTGTGGGTTTATGATCAAGTCTATCTATGAATAATATTTGAATCTTCTCTGAATTCTTTTATGTATGATTGGTTATCTTTGCAAGTCTCTTCGAATTATCAGTTTGGTTTGGCCTACTAGATTGATCTTTCTTGCAATGGGAGAAGTGCTTAGCTTTGGGTTCAATCTTGCGGTGTCCTTTCCCAGTGACAGTAGGGGCAGCAAGGCACGTATTGTATTGTTGCCATCAAGGATAACAAGATGGGGTTTTCACCATATTGCATGAGTTTATCCCTTTACATCGTGTCATCTTGCTTAAGGCGTTACTCTGTTTTTAACTTAATACTCTAGATGCATGCTGGATAGCGGTCGATGAGTGGAGTAATAGTAGTAGATGCAGGCAGGAGTCGGTCTACTTGTCTCGGACGTGATGCCTATATACATGATCATACCTATATATTCTCATAACTATGCTCAATTCTGTCAATTGCTCAACAGTAATTTGTTCACCCACCGTAGAATACTTATGCTCTCAAGAGAAGCCACTAGTGAAACCTATGGCCCCCGGGTCTATCTTTATCATAGTGATCTCCTACTACTTAGTTATTTCCTTTGCTATTTCCTTTGACTTTATTTTACTTTGCATCTTTATCATAAAAATACCAAAAATATTATCTTATCATATCTATCAGATCTCACTCTCGTAAGTGGCCTTATAGGGATTGACAACCCCTATTTGCGTTGGTTGCGAGGATTTATTTGTTTTGTGCATGTACGAGGGACTCGCGCGTAGCCTCCTACTGGATTGATACCTTGGTTCTCAAAAACTGAGGGAAATACTTACGCTACTTTGCTGCATCATCCCTTCCTTTTCGGGGAAAACCAACGCAGTGCTCAAGAGGTAGCAAACCACTTCCCCCAAATCCAACTCCTCCACTGTCGCCGCCGCCGTCGCCCGTCGGCCGCCGCGCGCTCTCCCGTCGCTCTCCGCACACCCTCGACGCCGCCCTCAACCCCGGATTCGACACTGCCCCCGACCCCGACCCTGACCTCGACGCCGCCCTCCGCCGCGCGCCCGAGCCCCGACCCCGACCTCGACTCCGCCTACCCCTCTTTCGCCGCAGGCACCTGAGGTGAGCACACCTGCTCCTCCCCCTCCCCTACTTCTTCCTAGGGTTCTTCAAATTTTAGTTGCATCAAATTATTTAGGGTTCATCTATGGGTGGAAACGAATCGGATGTGGATGTTATCGGATACAGATGCGGCTCGGATGTTTTCTTAGATGGAATAAACACTATTGTAATGCATAATAAAACGAGTAAAATTTGACCACTTATTTCACTTTTAAGTTGGATAATTGGAATATCCGCTACGACTTTCCACCCCTAGGTTCATCAAATTAGATGGTAATTAGGGCAGTAGTTCCTAGGTACTAGTTAGTTAGTAAGAACTAGGTACTAATTAGGTACTAGTTTATTTTTATTTATAGTAAGTTCATTTTTAGTAAGAACTAATTGAATTAATAGAACTAGTTGAACATGTCATATTTTTTGTTATTTTTGTAGTTAAAGCAATTTTTCCCGCATCAACGTCGACGATGCCTATCCTGCATCCTCGTCGTCGACTCGGCGGAGGACACCTACTTGATCAGATAGGCCATGTCCGGGACTGGGCTCTACCGGGCTGGTACTGGGAGGCGCTACCTACCGGGGGGCGTAGCTTGGTGAGGAGCCATCCCATCGTTGACCCGAACCTTCTTTGGTGCCGGTCCCGTGGGCCAGTGATGGTGCAGAGGCTTGAGGACCCCGCGGAGGTGGTACGTCACTGTGTTAGCGAGGAGGACGCGCACGTCCGTCGCTACTTGTTTGCGTTGGAGCACATGTTCTCTAGTACCTGGCAGGTTCTCCAGGGATCTCACTGGAGCTATGATCCTGTGATGGTTCCTTCTCTTTGGGTGTCCACCGCCCGCGCCGATACCCATCGTGCGCTAGGGTTTTAGTTGTATTAGTGATGTTATATGTATGATACTATTCGAGATGTATTAGTGATAATATCCGACGATGTACAGACGCATGGGATGATTTACTTTTGCTTATTGGATGCATGCTAATTTGAATACTTATTTATTTTACGATTTGGTTTTGCTTATTGAATGCTCATGTCAATATGAGTCCTATAAGATATTTTGAAATGTATATCTTGTGTTGCTCAAATAGGATATGTGCTTGCCCAAGTGGCCGGTCATGTTTGCATGTTACACCTCCGAGTGGCCTATGTTTTGCCGGAGTGTTGATTCATTTCTATTCCGGCAAATTTCAGGTGCTCGGTATGTCCTATTTTAGCAAAGGTCATGCCAGATTTTTCCGTGAATTTTGGCATGACTTGTGCCAGAATAGGTAGAAAATATTGAGTGCCCCAGATTTGTGTGTTGAGTATCCTGGTAGTTGCCTTCAATCTATTTTCAATTAATGTTTCAACTATGAACATAGGAAATGTCTGACGACGAAAAGGATTTCGGTATTTGCGAATACTGCAAAAACGAGCACGACCTGTGCGACAGAATCTTTCTAGATGATGATAGGCGCTTCAGCATCAAGCTGGACGAGAACTTCGAAGTGGATACAGTAAGTCACAACGACAAGTCTTTTTTCATAATTAAGCATGGCATCTGCTTCATTTGCTTCAACTTATAATTTAATTTTTTTACTATTCTACTAGCATATCCCCTGCCATGCAAGAGTTCTTGTCTTGGATAAGACAGATTTCAGTCCTATGAAAACTACTATGGAGGTAAAGAGAGTTTACTTGAAGACCAAGCATGGTTATACTTTCCACACAAAATTATACAACGCAGACACCTACACCTATTTTGAATGCAAAACTTGGCAAGCACTATGCAAGACTTATGGATTTGAACCTGATATGATTATCACCTTTGCTATTCGTCCGGAAGATGATATTGAAGGTAATATGGACATCGGGGTCGATGTGCAGACACCTCTAGTTATACCATTATGTGAGTTTCTCAACCATATTTATGTTGTTTATTCAAAAATAGTTGACAACTAATTTCTATTGACAGCTTATTTCCATTCAAGAAAACATGTCCGGCGCTTGGTAGACATGACCGTCCACTGTCCTGGGGCTGAACTAAACTGCGATGAGATAGGTCATTATGTTTCATGGCTTGAGGATCTTCATACTATCAAGACAAATTATTTTCCTGGACTTAAAAATCTTAGTACTCAAAACATCCGACCAATAGTGTTTGTATTGAACTACGGTCACATCTATTTAGGAAAGATGGTAAAATGTTTACTATTTGTCCTCGGTCCATCTTTTGCATACATTATTTTTTAAGCTAAACTTCATTGCTAAGTATGTTACTATACGATGTTCTTCAACAGAGACTCCCGATGAATGTTGTGCCTCATTGGACCGAGACTAAAGGTCACATGAGAATGGTTAGCTTACGGCCAAGACATCCTACAATGCACTTTAGTGCATTCAGGATTTCTAAAAGCGAGGAATGCTTAATAGTGAAAGACTGGAGCAAAATTGTGAACGATCACAGAGAAGTACTAGGGGCAGCAATCAGAAGCGTAGCCCACGATTAGGAGACATGTTCATCTACATGCTCCAACATGATGAAGCAGGAGTGGTACACATGTTTTATGCTATTTTACCTACGAGAGAGCGGAAGGAGTGATTAGCTTGCTAGAAATGAGTTATGATGATCAAATAGCTAGTGTTGGTGGTAATGACTATGATGATTATTATTAGCTAGCTTTGGTGGTGATTAGATAGCTACCGCAACTAGTGTTGGTGGTGATTAGCTAGCTAGAATGAGTTTGAAGATGATGATGTGTGCTACACTATGACTATGATGATTAAATAGCTACTGTTGGTGGTAATGACTATGATGATGATTAAATAGCTTGTGTTGGCGGATTAGATTCAAGTGGAGGCAACATGTGGTGCACATCGAAAGTACTACTAGTCCAAACTAGATCAAGTTTGGATTAGTAGTATACTTTTGACATGCACCACATGTTGCCTCCACTTGAACCTAATCCACCTTCATTTGAAACACTGTTATGGACATATTGATATAACAACCTCATATTGGTATTATACCAAAATTTGTATAATGGCGTATAAATACACTAAAAATAAATAAATAAAAATAATAATACTAGTAGTGATGGACAGGAAACACGCTACTACTAGTTAGATTAGCAGTAGTGCTGGAGTAAACACGCGCTGCGGCTATATGTCTTAGCAGTAGCGTGTGCCGCACGCGCTACTGCTAAGTAATAGCAGTAGCGCCTTACTAGTAGCGTGGTTCCCCGTGCTACTAATAGGCATTAAACCCACACTACTACTAGGCTTTTCCCTAGTAGTGACTGTTTTATTTGATCTTTATGATAAATCATATACCATGGACTTAGAAGATTTTAATACTGCTTGTAAACTCCCGCAGTGGGGCAATGTTAGTGAACCTCGCAAATCTGGATATAAAGACTTTCTTGCTAGTATCACTGTGGTGGAATCTAGGGAAATCACACAAGCTACCATAGGGAGCATTCATTTCCCTTCCATACATTATTTTGCTCTCTTTATTGGTAGATGCATTAACGGTAAAGATGAGGCTTGTCACATGTGTGTCCCAGATCTTAGTGTCCTCAAGGGTGCGCTACTAGGTGATAAACAATATAACCTGGGGGCCATTGTTGCACGAAGGTTGCATCTTAACGGTATAAGTGGAGATTTGTTTGGTGGAATTTATGCAACTCGTGTAGCTAATTATCTTAGTATACCCATACATGGAAATGATATAGAGTTGCCTCCTGCTTATCTAGATTATAGTGCTATGATTCGCCATCAGTTTCTTGAGAGGAATGGACAGTTCCTCCAGTACCGACTAATCTTTGACTGACAGCGCACTGTCCATGTTGCCCTCCCTGCTCCTACTTTCTTTAACTTTCAGGAAAAAAGGAGATATGTTATAACTAGGGAGGAGGCGAACGAGTATGAGAGGAGGACAGAGGCAGCTCGCCTCCAAGGTGCAGCTCTTCAGGCAGTAGCTGCTGCATCTCAGTACGACCCAGCTACGACTTTGGATATCCGCCAAGGCCAGCAGTGGCCATAGACCAACTTAGGCCAAAATCCTAAGGTTGGGGGAGTACGTATTTCTCACCGACATTACATTCATGTTCACACACTCATTCTAGTTGTCGGTGCTCATACTTTTTCATTGTACTATCCATGCTAGTTTCTTTTCTTTTCTAAGCCTTCCGCTTGTGTGTTTGAAAAACCTTAAGAAAAACAAAAAAAAATTAGTTGTAGCTTTTAGCTAGTTTACTTTTCATGCTTGTAGTAGTAGTAATGAAAATAAAACCCAAAAAGATTTCTCGTTCTTCTTTTGCTTGTGATGACCCACAAGTATAGGGGATTGCAACAACTTTCGAGGGTAGAGTATTCAACCCAAATTTGTTGATTCGACACAAGGGGAGCCAAAGAATATTCTCAAGTATTAGCAGCTGAGTTGTCAATTCAACCACACATGGAAACTTAGTATCTGCAGCAAAGTGTTTAGTAGCAAAATAATATGATAGTGGTGGTAACGGTAACAAAAGAGTAACGAAAGCAAAGTAATTTCAGCTTCTGGTATCTTTCTTTTATTTGTAACAATATCTTTCATGTACTTAGCATAAGGATTCATTTTGAGCATATCAGTTAATCGCATACGCAAAAAGATAGGTCTAATCATTTCAGCAAAGCGCTCAAAATCCTCATCATCCTTTTTCTTGGATGGTTTGGGAGGAAAAGGCATGGGTTTCTGAACCCAAGGCTCTCTTTCTTTACCATGTTTCCTAGCAACAAAGTCTTTCTTATCATAACGTTGATTCTTTGATTGTGGGTTATCAAGATCAACAACAGGTTCAATTTCTACATCATTATCATTACTAGGTTGAGCATCATTATGAACATCATCATTAACATTTTATTAGGTTCATGTTCATTGCCAGATTGTGTTTCAGCATCAGACATAGAGATATCATTTGGATTATCAGGTGGTTCAGCAATAGGTTCACTAGAAACTTGCACAGTTCTATCATTTTTCTTTTTCTTCTTTTTAGAAGAACTAGGTGCATCAATATTATTTCTCTGAGAATCTTGCTCAATTCTCTTAGGGTGGCCTTAAGGATACAAAGGTTCCTGAGTCATTCTACCAGTTCTAGTAGCCACTTTAACAGCATAATCATTTTTCTTACTATTCATCTCATTGAGCAATTCTTTTTGAGCTTTAAGTACTTGTTCTACTTGAGTGGTAACCATAGAAGCATGTTTACTAAAAAGTTTAAGTTCACCTCTAATATTAGCCATATAATCACCCAAGTATTTAATCATATCAGCATCTTGTTTTAATTGTCTACCAAAATAAGCATTAAAGTCTTCTTGCTTAAACATAAAATTATCAAATTCATCCAAGCATTGACTAGCAATTTTAGCAGGAGGGATTTCAGCTTTATCATATCCATAGAGAGAATTTACCTTTACTACCTGTGTTGGGTTATCGAGGTCTAGAGGTTCTTCAATAAGTAAAGGATCAAGATCATATGTTTCTTCGGCAGGCGGTAAATTAAGACCATGTATTTCTTCAATAGGAGGTAAATTCTTAACATCTTCAGCTTTAATACCTTTTTCTTTCATAGATTTCTTTGCCTCTTGCATATCTTCGTGTAACGCCCTCGATGCGGCTATATCTCCCACGTGTCGAAGCATGACTTAGAGGCATAACCGCATTGAAAGCAACGTCGCAAGTGAGGTAATCTTCACACAACCCATGTAATACATAAGGGAAAGAGATACATAGTTGGCTTACAATCGCCACTTCACACAATTACATGAACCAAAGCATTACATCATCCAGATACAAACAAGGTCTGACTTTGGAACCAAAATAAAAGAAGACTACCCCAAATGCTACACAGATCCCCGATCGACCCCAACTGGGCTCCACTACTGATCAACTAGAACGAAACAACACAAAGGACAAGATCTTCAACGAGCTCCTCCTTGAGCTTGGTTGCGTCACTTGCTCGGTAACATCGGCACCGGCAAACTGGTTTTGGAAGTATCTGTGAGCCACGGGGACTCAGCAATCTCACACCCTCGCGATCAAGACTATTTAAGCTTATAGGTAGGGAAAAGGTATGAGGTGGAGCTGCAGCAAGCGACTAGCGTATATGGTGACTAACATACGCAAATGAGAGCGAGAAGAGAAGGCAAAAGCACGGTCGAACAACTATGATCAAGAAGTGATCCTAGAACAACCTACGTCAAGCATTACTCCAACACCGTGTTCACTTCCCGGACTCCGCCGAGAAGAGACCATCACGGTTACACATGCGGTTGATGCATTTTAATTAAGGTCAACTTCAGGTTTTCTACAACCGGACATTAACAAATTCCCATCTACCCATAACCGTGGGCATGGCTTTCGAAAGTTCAAATCCCAGACTTAGCCCATCACAAGCTCTCACGGACGTTAACAGGTTTTGAAAGTTCAACTTCAGGGGTGTCCCAACTTAGCCCATCACAAGCTCTCACGGTCAACGAAGGATATTCCTTCTCCCAAGACAATCCGATCAGGCTCGGCATCCAGGTTACAAGACATCCTCGACAATGGTAAAACAAGTCCAGCAACACCGCCCGAATGTGCAGACAAATCCCAATAGGAGCTGCACATATCTCGTTCTCAGGGCACACTTAGATGAGCAGTCCGTACAACTAAAACTAGCACTCGAGTTTCCCCGAGGTGGCGCTGCAAAGGGCTCTAGTTTGGACCAACACTCAGAGAAGCACTGGCCCGGGGGGGGGTTAAAATAATGATGACCCTTGGGCAGGCCTACCCAAGGGAAAGAAAAGGCTAGGTGGCGAATGGTAAAACCAATGTTGGGCATTGCTGGAGGAGTTTTATTCAAGGCGAACTGTCAAGGGGTTCCCATTATAACCCAACCACGTAAGGGACGCAAAATCCGGGAACATAACACCGATATGACGAAAACTAGGGCGACAAGAGTGGAACAAAACACCAGGCATAAGGCCGAGCCTTCACCCTTTACCAAGTATATAGATGCATTAATTAAATAAGAGATATTGTGATATCCCAACAAAATATCCATGTTCGAAACATGGAACAAGCTCCAATCTTCACCTACAACTAACAAAGCTATAAGAGGGGCTGAGCAAAGCGGTAACATAGCCAAACAACGGTTTGCTAGGACAAGGTGGGTTAGGGCTTGGTTTAGCAATATGGGAGGCATGATAAGAAAGTGGTAGGTATCGCAGCATAGGCATAGCAAAAGAGCGAGCAACTAGCAAGCAAAGATAGAAGTGATTTCGAGGTTATGGTCATCTTGCCTGAAATCCCGCAAGGAAGAAGAACGAGTCCATGAAGAAGACAAACGGACGTAGACGAACGGGTCCTCACAAACGCGACGTAATCGGAACCAACCCGAAGAAGCAACACTGAAAAGAAGCACACAACATAGTAAACAAACAACACATGAACATGGTATGATATGCGGGATGCGGTATGCGGTGCATATGCATGATTGGAAAGGAATGATTGAACCTGGCCTCAACTTGGAAATCCAAGAGTGCCACTGGAAAGGTGAGATGATTTCGGTTGAAATAGATATAAAGATCACCAGAATCGGATGCACGGTTTGGAAATGGCAAGCAAAACAAATATGGCACCGGTCTGTGATAATCAGCAAGTGACCAACTAAATGCAACAAGATAAATATGCTACAACACTCAAACATGGCCACAAAATACATGGCAGGGATACACTCATGAAGCTTGACAAAAGATGAACACTGAGCTACGGCTAATTCATCCATTAACAGGTTCAAACAAGCATGGCAAAAGGGCAAACAATAACAGGTTTCAGACTTAGTGAAATTAACACAAGTCGGGAATTTATCATCAGGAAGCAAGTCAGGAATTTATCATCAGGAAGCATACTTTGGAGCATGAAAACTATATGCTACATGCACTTAACATGGCAAAGCTGTGACGCCCCCGATTTGACCATACACTAATCATGCACACAAATGTGTACGATCAAGATCAAGGATTCACGGGAAGATATCACAACACAACTCTACAAATAAAATAAGTCATACAAGCATCATCTTACAAGCCAGGGGCCTCGAAGGCTCGAATACAAGAGCTCGATCATAGACGAGTCAGCGGAAGCAACAATATCTGAGTACAGACATAAGTTAAACAAGTTTCCATAAGATGGCTAGCACAAATGGGGATACAGATCGAACGAGGCACAGGCCTCCTGCCTGGGATCCTCCTAACTACTCCTGGTCGTCGTCAGCGGGCAGCACGTAGTAGTAGGCACCTCCGGTGTAGTAGGAGTCGTCGTCGAAGGTGGCGTCTGGCTCCTAGGCTCCAACATCTGGTTGCGACAACCAGGTAGAAGGGATAGGGGAAAAGAGGGAGAAAGCAACCGTGAGTACTCATCCAAAGTACTCGCAAGCAAGGAGCTACACTACATATGTATGGGTAAATGTGTAAAGGGCCATATCGGTGGACTGAACTGCAGAAAGCCAGAATAAGAGGGGGATAGCTAATCCTATCGAAGACTACGCTTCTGGCCACCTCCATCTTGCAACATGTAGAAGAGAGTAGACTGAAGTCCTCCATGTAGCATCGCATAGCATAACCCTAACCGATGATCCTCCCCTCGTCGCCCTGTGAGAGAGCGATCACCAGTTGTATCTGGCACTTGGAAGGGTGTGTTTTATTAAGTATCCGGTTCTAGTTGTCATAAGGTCAAGGTACAACTCCAAGTCGTCCTGTTACCGAAGATCACAGCTATTCGAATAGATTAACTTCCCTGCAGGGGTGCACCACATAACCCAACACGCTCGATCCCATTTGGCCGGACACACTTTTCTGGGTCATGCCCGGCCTCGAAAGATCAACACGTCGCAGCCCCACCTAGACCAACAGAGAGGTCAGCACGCCGGTCTAAACCTAAGCGCCCAGGGGTCTGGGCCCATCGCCCTTAGCACACCTGCACGTTGCGTGGGCGGCCAGAAGCAGACCTAGGCTAGTAGGCGTTCCAGTCCAATCCAGCGCGCGCCGCTCCGTTACTGACGTCACGAAGGCTTCGGCTGATACCACGATGTCGAGTGCCCATAACTGTCCCCGCGTAGATGGTTAGTGCGTATAGGCCAGTAGCCAGACTCAGATCAAATACCAAGATCTCGTTAAACGTGTTAAGTATCTGCGAACGCCGACCAGGGCCAGGCCCACCTCTCTCCTAGGTGGTCTCAACCTGCCCTGTCGCTCCGCCTCAAAGTAACAGTCGGGGGCCGTCGGGAACCCAGGCCCACCACTACCTGGATGGAGCCACCTGCCCCTTCAGCCCCCATCTCCGAACAGTATCACAGGTAAGGTAACTGTGTAAAGTATATTGTATATGCCCGTGATCACTTCCCGAAGTGATCATGGCCCAGTAGTATAGCATGGCAGACGGACAAGAGTGTAGGGCCACTGATGGAACACTAGCATCCTATACTAAGCAGTAGGATAGCAGGTAATGGTAACAACAGTAGTAGCAAGGACAGGCTATGCATCAGGATAGGAATACCGGAAAGCAGTAACATGCTACACTACTCTAATGCAAGCAGTATAGAGAAGAGTAGGCGATATCTGGTGATCAAAGGGGGGGGCTTGCCTGGTTGCTCTGGCAAGAGAGAGGGGTCGTCAACACCGTAGTCGAACTGGGGTTCGCCGGCAGTCTCGGGGTCTACCGGAAAGAAGTAACGGAGGGAGAACACAATAAATAACAAAGCAATCAAAGCAACACAAGGCATAACATAGCAATACGCGGTGCTAGGTGTGCCCTAACGCAGTACTAGGTGATACCGGGAAAGGGGGGAAACATCCGGGAAAGGATTCCCAGTGTTTCGGGTTTTCGGACAGATGAACCGGAGGGGGAAAGTTGCATGTTCACTATGCTAGGGATGCGTGAAGTACAAACGGGCTGCGTATCCGAATTCGTCTCGTCGTTCTGAGCAACTTTCATGTACAAAGTTTTTCCATCTGAGCTACGGTTTATTTTATATTAATTTTAAAAGGTTTAAATCATTTTTAGGATTTATTTAATTAATTAAATCAACATTATCCAGAATAGTGTTTGCTGACGTCAGCATGAAGTCAGCATGACATCAGCAATTGACCTGTTCAACCTGACGTGTGGGTCCCACTATCATTGACTAATTAACTAACTAATTGTTTAGTTAGATTAATCAGCAGGTTAATTAGGTTTAATAGTTAGTTAATAGAATTAATTAAGTTAATTACTTC